>NC_060183.1:85188936-85311436 GCF_021184085.1 Oncorhynchus gorbuscha | reverse complement strand
GAGAGAGAGATAGAGAAAGAGAGAGAGAGAGAGACAGAGGACAGAGAGGGGGAGGGGGGAAGAGAGATATAGAGAGAGAGATACAGAGAGAGATACAGAGGGGGAGGGGAAAGAGAGATACAGAGAGAGAGATACAGAGGGGGAGGGGGAAGAGAGATAGAGAGAGAGAGATACAGAGGGGGAGGGGGAAGAGAGATACAGAGAGAGATTCAGAGAGAGATACAGAAGGGGAGGGGGAAGAGAGATAGAGATACAGAGAGAGATTCAGAGAGAGATACAGAGGGGAGGGGGAAGAGAGATAGAGAGAGAGATACAGAGAGAGAGAGAGATACAGAGAGAGATACAGAGGGGGGGAGAGAGATAGAGAGATAGAGAGAGATACAGAGAGAGATACAGAGGGGGAGGGGAAGAGAGATAGAGAGAGATACAGAGGGGAGGGGGAAGAGAGATAGAGAGAGAGATACAGAGGGGGAGGGGGAAGAGATATAGAGAGAGAGATTCAGAGAGAGATTCAGAGAGAGATACAGAGGGGGAGGGGGGGAAGAGAGATAGAGAGAGAGAGAGATACAGAGAGAGAGATTCAGAGATTCAGAGAGAGATACAGAGGGGGGGGGGAAGAGAGAGAGAGAGAGAGAGAGAGAGAGAGATACAGAGAGAGATACAGAGGGGGAACAGAGATAGAGAGATACAGAGAGAGCTACAGAGGGGGAGGGGGAAGAGAGAGAGATACAGAGAGAGATACAGAGGTGGGGGAGAGATAGAGAGATACAGAGAGAGATACAGAGGGGGGAGATAGAGAGATACAGAGAGAGATACAGAGGGGGGGGGAAGAGAGATAGAGAGAGAGATACAGAGGGGGAGGGGGAAGAGATATAGAGAGAGAGATACAGAGAGAGATTCAGAGAGAGATACAGAGGGGGAGACAGATAGAGAGAGAGAGAGAGATACAAAGAGAGATATAGAGGGGGAGGGGGAAGAGAGATAGAGAGAGAGAGATACAGAGGGGAGGGGGGAAGAGAGATACAGAGAGAGATTCAGAGAGAGATACAGAAGGGGGAGGGGGAAGAGAGATAGAGATACAGAGAGAGATTCAGAGAGAGATACAGAGGGGGAGGGGGAAGAGAGATAGAGAGAGATACAGAGAGAGAGAGAGATACAGAGAGAGAGAGATACAGAGAGAGATACAGAGAGAGAGAGAGACAGAGAGAGAGAGAGAGAGACAGAGGGGGGGGGGGAAGAGAGATATAGAGAGAGAGATACAGAGGGGGAGGGGGGAGAGAGAGATACAGAGAGAGAGAGAGAGAGATACAGAGGGGGAGAGAGATAGAGAGATACAGAGATAGAGAGATACAGAGAGAGATACAGAGGGGGGGGGAGAGATAGAGAGAGAGATACAGAGGGGGAGGGGGAAGAGATATAGAGAGAGAGATACAGAGAGAGATTCAGAGAGAGATACAGAGGGGAGACAGATAGAGAGAGAGAGAGAGATACAAAGAGAGATATAGAGGGGGAGGGGGGAAGAGAGATAGAGAGAGAGAGATACAGAGGGGGAGGGGGAAGAGAGATAGAGATACAGAGAGAGACAGAGAGAGATACAGAGGGGGAGGGGGAAGAGAGATAGAGAGAAAGATACAGAGAGAGGGAGATACAGAGAGAGAGATACAGAGAGAGAGATACAGAGAGAGAGAGAGAGACAGAGGGGGGAGGGGGAAGAGAGATAGAGAGAGAGATACAGAGAGAGATACAGAGGGGGGGGGGGGAGCGAGAGATACAGAGAGAGAGATACAGAGGGGGAGGGGGAAGAGAGATAGAGAGAGAGAGATACAGAGGGGGAGGGGGAAGAGAGATACAGAGAGAGAGATACAGAGAGAGATACAGAGAGAGAGAGAGAGATACAGAGAGAGAGAGATACAGAGAGAGATACAGAGGGGGAGGGGGAAGAGAGATAGAGAGAGATGCAGAGGGGAGGGGGAAGAGAGAGAGAGATACAGAGAGAGATACAGAGGGGGAAGAGAGATACAGAGATAGAGAGATACAGAGAGAGATACAGAGAGAGAGAGAGCGATACAGAGAGAGATACAGAGGGGGGGGGGGAGAGAGAGATACAGAGAGAGAGAGAGATAGAGAGAGAGAGATATACAGAGAGAGATATAGAGAGAGAGATATATATATAGAGAGAGAGAGATACAGAGGGGGAGGGGAAGAGAGATGGAGAGATACAGAGAGAGATACAGAGGGGGAGGGGGAAGAGAGAGAGAGATACAGAGAGAGGGGGAGAGAGAGAGAGAGAGAGAGAGAGAGAGAGAGAGAGAGAGAGAGAGAGAGAGAGAGAGAGAGAGAGAGAGAGAGAGAGAGAGAGAGAGGGAGATACAGAGAGAGAGAGATACAGAGAGAGAGAGATACAGAGAGAGAGAGATACAGAGAGAGATACAGAGGGGAGGGGGAAGAGAGATAGAGAGAGATACAGAGAGGGGGAGAGAGATCGAGAGATACAGAGATAGAGAGATACAGAGAGAGATACAGAGGGGGGAGAGATAGAGAGATATAGAGAGAGATACAGAGAGAGATACAGAGGGGGAGGGGGAAGAGAGATAGAGAGAGAGATACAGAGGGGGGAGAGAGATAGAGAGATACAGAGATAGAGAGATACAGAGAGAGATACAGAGGGGGAGAGATAGAGAGATACAGAGAGAGATACAGAGAGAGATACAGAGGGGGAGGGGAAGAGAGATAGAGAGAGAGATACAGAGGGGGAGGGGAAGAGATATATAGAGAGAGAGATACAGAGAGAGATTCAGAGAGAGAGAGGGGGGAGACAGATAGAGAGAGAGAGAGAGAGAGATACAAAGTGAGATACAGAGGGGGAGGGGGAAGAGAGATAGAGAGAGAGAGATACAGAGGGGGAGGGGGAAGAGAGATAGAGATACAGAGAGAGATTCAGAGAGAGATACAGAGGGGGAGGGGGAAGAGAGATAGAGAGAAAGATACAAAGAGAGGGAGATACAGAGAGAGAGAGAGATACAGAGAGAGGGAGATACAGAGAGAGATACAGAGAGAGAGAGAGATACAGAGAGAGAGAGAGAGAGACAGAAGGGGAGGGGGAAGAGAGATACAGAGAGAGATACAGAGAGAGATACAGAGGGGGGAAGAGAGATGGAGAGAGATACAGAGGGGGAGGGAAGAGAGATACAGAGAGAGATTCAGAGAGAGATACAGAGGGGGAGGGGGAAGAGAGATAGAGATACAGAGAGAGATACAGAGAGAGAGAGATACAGAGAGAGAGAGATACAGAGAGAGAGAGATACAGAGAGAGAGAGAGAGAGACAGAGGGGGGAGGGGAGAGAGAGATACAGAGAGAGAGAGAGATACAGAGAGAGAGAGATACAGAGAGAGATACAGAGGGGAGGGGGAAGAGAGATAGAGAGAGATGCAGAGGGGAGGGGGGGAGAGAGAGAGATACAGAGAGAGATACAGAGAGAGATGCAGAGGGGGGAGGGGTGAAGAGAGATAGAGAGAGAGATACAGAGAGAGATACAGAGGGGGAGGGGTGAAGAGAGATAGAGAGAGAGATACAGAGAGAGATACAGAGGGGGGAGGGGTGAAGAGAGATAGAGAGAGAGATACAGAGAGAGAGAGATACAGAGAGAGATACAGAGGGGGAGGGGGAAGAGACATAGAGAGATACAGGGGGTGGGGGAAGAGAGATAGAGAGAGAGATACAGAGAGAGATACAGAGGGGGAGGGGTGAAGAGAGATAGAGAGAGAGATACAGAGAGAGATACAGAGGGGGAGGGGTGAAGAGAGATAGAGAGAGAGATACAGAGAGAGAGAGATACAGAGAGAGATACAGAGGGAGGGAGGGGGAAGAGAGATAGAGAGATACAGAGGGGGGAGGGAGGAAGAGAGAGAGAGAGATACAGAGAGAGAGAGATACAGAGGGAGATACAGAGGGGGAGGGGGTAAGAGAGATAGAGAGAGCAATATAGAGAGGGGGAGAGGGGGAGAGGGGGAAGAGAGGGGAAGAGAGAGAGGAGGAGGGAGAGAGGGGGAAGAGAGATAGAGAGATACAGGGGGAGAGGGGGAAGAGAGGGGAAGAGAGATAGAGGGGGAGGGAAAGAGGGGGAAGAGAGAGATACAGGGGGGGGAGGGGAAGAGAGAGAGAGAGATAAAGAGAGATGCAGAGGGGGAGAGAGAGATACAGAGGGGGAGAGGGGGAAGAGAGATAGAGGGGGAGGGAGAGAGGAATACAGAGAGATAGGGAGAGAGGGAGAGAGAGGGGGGAGAGAGCAAGAAAGGGACAGATACAAAGAGAGAGAGATTGAGTGTGTGCTAGGGTGGGAGGGTCCAGTCTGACTTCCTCTCCTGCTCTCCGCCCCAACCAGATGCGGTGAGTAACGCCTCACCCCAGCTCCCCGACCGGCTCCCCGAGCAGCAGCCAGACATCAGAGACTCCTCCACCACTTCTCTTCATCAGGCCACAGCCTCAACAGCACCTGCCTCTGGGGAGCAGCCAAAGAAACCTGGTAGGTGCTGGGTGGGGGAGGAAGGAGTTGTGAGGTTTGTACCGGAGCCACGGGAGGACAGTACTAGGACCAGGGAGGGGTAGCAGGTAGTAGCGAGCTAACGGAGAGTGAGGGAGGTACAATGTGGCAACCCACAGACTCACCAATAGGGAGGTACAATGTGGCTCAGTGATTCATGTTTCAATCTCAATGTGAAAAAACTGTCTGCTTCTGATGCTACTGAGCCAGATGTCTGTGTGTCAGGGGAGAATCTCCAGGTGGTATCTGATTTTAACCTGTCTTTTAAAAAGCCGGTGAAAAAGGCAACTCAAATGACCAAATTCAACCTCGCTAATTTTCCGATTTATACGAAATTGTTTGACTACAGAGGTAGCAAAACTGTACTTCAAATCTATGATACTCCCCCACTTAACATACTGCTTGACTAGTTGGGCCCAGCTTGCTGTACAACATTAAAACCTATTCAGTCTGTCTACAAACAGGCTCTCAAAGTCCAATAGCCATCATCACTGTTACATCCACAGAAATCATGTACAATACACCGACGCATGTCTTGTATTCAAGATCCTAAACGGCCAGGCTCCTCCCCCTCCACTCAGTACTTTAGTTAAACAGAAAACCCAGACATATGGCAGCAGATCCACAAGGTCTGCCATGAGAGGTGACTGTATAGTTCCCTTAAGGAAAAGCACCTTTAGTAAATCTGCATTCTCTGTGAGAGCTTCCCATGTCTGGAATACACTGCCATCAGACACACATAACTGCACCACATATCACACTTTCACAAAAAAAACATAAAGACATGGCTAAAGATCAATCAGACTAATGAACATGGTCCCTAGCTGTGTGTTTTCGCTTTCCATGTTGCCTGTTGTCTGTATCTGGTGAGGTGTGGAAACAATGTTGTTTTTTGTGCTATTGTTCTGTCTGCGTGCTACGTGTCTCTGTCTGCGTGCTACGTGTCCCTCGTTCTATGTGTCTCTGTCTGCGTGCTACGTGTCTCTGTCTGCATGCTATGTGTCTCTGTCTGCGTGCTACGTGTCCCTCGTTCTATGTGTCTCTGTCTGCGTGCTACGTGTCTCTGTCTGCGTGCTACGTGTCCCTCGTTCTATGTGTCTCTGTCTGCGTGCTACGTGTCTCTGTCTGCATGCTACGTGTCTCTGTCTGCGTGCTACGTGTCCCTCGTTCTATGTGTCTCTGTCTGGGTGCTACGTGTCCCTCGTTCTATGTGTCTCTGACTACGTGCTACGTGTCTCTGTCTGCGTGCTACGTGTCCCTCGTTCTATGTGTTTCTGTCTGCGTGCTACGTGTCCCTCGTTATATGTGTCTCTGTCTGTGTGCTACGTGTCCCTCGTTCTATGTGTCTCTGTCACGTAGAGTAGGCCAGAAGGCTAAACTGGATAACCTAACCTCTATCAAAATAAAAAGATGGCGGAACCGCAAAAGTTCTTCTGTGCAAAGGTGTTTATTTACAAGTGATTCCGGAACAAAAAAACAACAGTACTGCCATCAACGTCTACCTTATGGGACAGCTTAAAAACAATGCTGCCCGCGGCCAGTGACGGACTTCTACGTCACATTACCTTCCTCCTCTCCTGAAGCGACCATGTACGGGAGCCTTGATAGGTAGTCCGCAGTAACGTTCTCTTTTCCTGCCTTGTGACGGACACAGAACCTGAAGGGCTGGAGCTCCAGATACCACCTAGTCACACGGGAATTCCGGTCCTTCATGGTCTGGATCCAGGTCAGTGCTCTGTGGTCCGTGTGCAGGTCAAATTCCCTCCCAAGAAGGTAGTAACGGAGGCTATCTAGGGCCCACTTTATAGCCAGGCACTCCTTTTCGATTGTAGAATACCTGGTTTCCCTGGGCAACAGCTTCCGACTCAGGTACAGCACAGGAAGCTCTTCTCTTGGCTCCCCTTGGGCCAGTACAGCTCCAATTCCTACAGCCGAAGCGTCCACCTGCACGAGAAATCTCTTCTGAAAATCAGGGGTCTGGAGAACAGGGAATGAGCACAGTCGGTTTTTCAGTGTCATGAAGGCTTCCTCACACTCCTCAGTCCACTTCACAGGGTTGCTGGCCCCCTTCGAAGTGAGGTTGGTCAGAGGGACAGCGATGGTCGAAAACTGTGGAATGAATCTCCGGTACCACCCTGCCAGACCTAGGAAGGACTTCACCTGTTTCTTGGTTCTGGGTTGAGGGCTATTCCTGATGGACTCCACTTTCTCCACCTGAGGCCGAACTTCACCCTTACCCAGCTGGTAACCCAGGTACTTTGTCTCCTGTTTCGCCCACTCACACTTCAGGAGGTTAAGCGTGAGGCCTGCTTCATGAATCTTCCCCAGGACTCTGCTAAGATGCTGTATGTGCTCCTCCCAGGAGTGGCTGTAGATCACCACGTCGTCCAAGTAAGCAGCACAGTAATCGTCACAGTCCTGGAGGACCTTGTCCCTCAGCCTCTGGAAAGTCGCAGGGGCCCCATGAAGGCCAAACGGCATGACCTTGAACTGGAACAGGCCCATTGGCGTCCGGAATGCAGTGTAGGCCTTGGATTGTTCATCCAGGGGCACCTGCCAGTACCCTTTGCAGAGATCCAATGTGGTGATGTAATGAGCTCTACCTATTCTCTCCAGTAAGTCGTTAATGCGGGGCATGGGATAGGCATCAAACTGGGAGATGGCATTCACCTTACAGAAGTCCATGCAGACGCGCAAAGAGCCATCCTTCTTTGGGACAATGACAATAGGGCTGCTCCATTCACTTGAAGATGGCTCGACAACATTCATCTCTATCATGGTGTGGACCTCTTCTTCACCAGACGATTCCATGGTATTCCACCCCGGTTCAACTTCAGGTACCTTTTCTGACAGTTGATGCTGTTGCTGAGAACGCAATCCTGTACGCATTCCTTTACCTCTCTTGTTGGAATTCACTGATTTGCGGTACGCCATCCCACCACTGCCACCATATGTCACGTAGAGTAGGCCAGAAGGCTAAACTGGATAACCTAACCTCTATCAAAATAAAAAGATGGCGGAACCGCAAAAGTTCTTCTGTGCAAAGGTGTTTATTTACAAGTGATTCCGGAACAAAAAAACAACAGTACTGCCATCAACGTCTACCTTATGGGACAGCTTAAAAACAATGCTGCCCGCGGCCAGTGACGGACTTCTACGTCACAGTCTCTGTCTGCGTGCTACGTGTCCCTCGTTCTACGTGTCTCTGTCTGCGTGCTACGTGTCTCTGTCTGCGTGCTACGTGTCCCTCGTTCTATGTGTCTCTGTCTGGGTGCTACGTGTCCCTCGTTCTATGTGTCTCTGTCTGCGTGCTACGTGTCTCTGTCTGCTCGTGTGTCTGTCTGCGTGCTACGTGTCCCTCGTTCTATGTGTTTCTGTCTGCGTGCTACGTGTCTGTCTATGTGTCTCTGTGTGCTACGTGTCCCTCGTTCTATGTGTCTCTGTCTACGTGTCCCTCGTTCTATGTGTCTCTGTCTGCGTGCTACGTGTCTCTGTCTGCGTGCTACGTGTCCCTCGTTCTATGTGTCTCTGTCTGGGTGCTACGTGTCCCTCGTTCTATGTGTCTCTGTCTGCGTGCTACGTGTCTCTGTCTGCGTGCTACGTGTCTCTGTCTGCGTGCTACGTGTCCCTCGTTCTATGTGTTTCTGTCTGCGTGCTACGTGTCCCTCGTTCTATGTGTCTCTGTCTGCGTGCTACGTGTCCCTCGTTCTATGTGTCTCTGTCTGGGTGTTACGTGTCCCTCGTTCTATGTGTCTCTGTCTGCGTGCTACGTGTCTCTGTCTGCGTGCTACGTGTCTCTGTCTGCGTGCTACGTGTCCCTCGTTCTATGTGTCTCTGTCTGCGTGCTACGTGTCCCTCGTTCTATGTGTCTCTGTCTGGGTGCTACGTGTCCCTCGTTCTATGTGTCTCTGTCTGCGTGCTACGTGTCTCTGTGCGTGCTACGTGTCTCTGTCTGCGTGCTACGTGTCCCTCGTTCTATGTGTCTCTGTCTGGGTGCTACGTGTCCCTCGTTCTATGTGTCTCTGTCTGCGTGCTACGTGTCTCTGTCTGCATGCTACGTGTCTCTGTCTGCGTGCTACGTGTCCCTCGTTCTATGTGTCTCTGTCTGCGTGCTACGTGTCTCTGTCTGCGTGCTACGTGTCCCTCGTTCTATGTTTCTCTGTCTGCGTGCTACGTGTCTCTGTCTGCGTGCTACGTGTCTCTTGTTCTATGTGTCTCTGTCTGTGTGCTACGTGTCCTATGTGTCTCTGTCTGCGTGCTACATGTCCCTCGTTCTATGTGTCTCTGTCTGCGTGCTACGTGTCTCGTGTTCTATGTGTCTCTGTCTGCGTGCTACGTGTCCCTCGTTCTATGTGTCTCTGTCTGTGTGCTACGTGTCCTATGTGTCTCTGTCTGCGTGCTACGTGTCCCTCGTTCTATGTGTCTCTGTCTGTGTGCTACGTGTTCTATGTGTCTCTGTCTGCGTGCTACGTGTCTCTGTCTGCGTGCTATGTGTCCCTCGTTCTATGTGTCTCTGTCTGTGTGCTACGTGTTCTATGTGTCTCTGTCTGCGTGCTACGTGTCCCTCGTTCTATGTGTCTCTGTCTGCGTGCTACGTGTCCCTCGTTCTACGTGTCTCTGTCTGCGTGCTACGTGTCCCTCGTTCTATGTGTCTCTGTCTGCGTGCTACGTGTCTCGTGTTCTATGTGTCTCTGTCTGCGTGCTACGTGTTCTATGTGTCTCTGTCTGCGTGCTACGTGTCCCTCGTTCTATGTGTCTCTGTCTGCGTGCTGGGACTGGGTCCTGGGACTGGGTCCTGTAGCTGCATCCTGGGACTGGGTCCTGTAGCTGCGTCCTGGGACTGGGTCCTGGGACTGGGTCTGGGTCCTGTAGCTGGGTCCTGGGACTGGGTCCTGGGACTGGGACTGGGTCCTGGGACTGGGTCCTGGGACTGGGACTGGGTCCTGGGACTGGGTCCTGGGACTGGGTCCTGTAGCTGCGTCCTGGGACTGGGTCCTGGGACTGGGTCCTGTAGCTGCGTCCTGGGACTGGGTCCTGGGACTGGGTCTGGGTCCTGTAGCTGGGTCCTGGGACTGGGTCCTGGGACTGGGTCTGGGTCCTGTAGCTGGGTCCTGGGACTGGGTCCTGGGACTAGGACTGGGTCCTGGGACTGGGTCCTGGGACTGCGACGTGTCCCTGGGACTATGTGGTCCTGGGACGTGTCCTCGTTCTGTGGTCCTGGGACGTGTCTCTGTCTGGGTCCTACGTGTCTCCTGGGCTACGTGTCCTGTTCTATGTGTCTCTGTCTGGGTCCTGGGACTGGTGTCTCTGTCTGGGACTGGGTCCTGGTGCTGTGTCTCTGGGACTGTGTCCTGGTTCTATGTGTTTCCTGGTGCTGTGTCCTGGTTCTATGTGTCTCTGTCTGCGTGCTACGTGTCCCTCGTTCTATGTGTCTCTGTCTGGGTGTTACTGGTCCCTCGTTCTATGTGTCTCTGTCTGCGTGCTACGTGTCTCTGTCTGGTGCTACGTGTCCCTCGTTCTATGTGTCTCTGTCTGGGTGCTAGGCAGTCTGGTTGTTAAGTGTCCCTCGTTCTATGTGTCTCTGTCTGCGTGCTACTGTGTTCTGTCTGCGTGCTACGTGTCTCTGTCTGCGTGCTACGTGTCTCTGTCTGCGTGCTACGTGTCTCTGTCTGCGTGCTACGTGTCCCTCGTTCTATGTGTCTCTGTCTGGGTGCTACGTGTCCTCGTTCTATGTGTCTCTGTCTGCGTGCTACGTGTCTCTTGTTCTATGTGTCTCTGTCTGTGTGCTACGTGTCCTGTGTCTCTGTCCATGTGGACATGTCCCTCGTCTCTGTGTCTCTGTCTGCGTGCTACGTGTCTCGTGTTCTATGTGTCTCTGTCTCGTGCTACGTGTCCCTCGTTCTATGTGTCTCTGTCTGTGTGCTTGTGTCCTATGTGTCTCTGTCTGCGTGCTAGAGTGTCCCTCGTTCTATGTGTCTCTGTCTGTGTGCTACGTGTTCTATGTGTCTCTGTCTGATGCTACGTGTCTCTGCTCTGCGTGCTATGTGTCCCTCGTTCTATGTGTCTCTGTCTGTGTGCTACGTGTTCTATGTGTCTCTGTCTGCGTGCTACGTGTCCCTCGTTCTATGTGTCTCTGTCTGCGTGACTCCTCGTTCTACGTGATCTGTCTGCGTGACGTGTCCCTCGTTCTATGTGACTCTGTCTGTGCTACGTGTCTCGTGTTCTATGTGTCTCTGTCACCTTGGACGTGTCTCGTGTTCTATGTGTCCTGTCTGTGTGACGTGTTCTATGTGTCTCTGTCTGCGTGCTACGTGTCCTCGTTCATGTGTCTCCACTGCGTGCTGGGACTGGGTCCTGGGACTGGGTCCTGTCCTGCATCCTGGGACTGGGTCCTGTAGCTCCGTCCTGGGACTGGGTCCTGGGACTGGGCTGGGTCCTGAGAGCTGGGTCCTGGGACTGGGTCCTGGGACTGGGACAGGTCCTGGGACTGGGTCCTGGGACTGGGACTGGGTCCTGGGACTGGGTCCTGGGACTGGGTCCTGTAGATCATCCTGGGACTGGGTCCTGGGACTGGGTCCTGTAGCTGCATCCTGGGACTGGGTCCTGGGACTGGGTCTGGGTCCTGTAGCTGGGTCCTGGGACTGGGTCCTGGGACTGGGTCTGGGTCCTGTAGCTGGGTCCTGGGACTGGGTCCTGGGACTAGGATCTGGAGTCCTGGGACTGGGTCCTGGGACTGGGACTGGGTCCTGGGACTGGGTCCTGGGACTGGGACTGGTCCTGGGACTGGGTCCAATAGCTGCGTCCTGGGTCCTGGGTCCTGGGTCCTGGGACTGGGTCCTGGAGCTGGGTCCTGGGACTGGGTCCTGGGTCTGGGTCCTGGAGCTGGGTGCTGGGACTGGGACTGGGTCCTGGGACTGGGTCCTGGGACTCGTCCTGGGACTGCGTCCTGGGACTGCGTCCTGGGACTGGGTCCTGGGACTCATCCTGGGACTGGGTCCTGGACACCTCCTGGGTCCTGGGACTGGGTCCTGGAGCTGCGTCCTGGGACTGGGTCCTGGGACTGGGTCCTGGAGCTGCATCCTGGGACTATTATGGAGTAGATCAGTCTCTCCTGTTTTTCCCACGGTGGTCTGGTTGTTAAACTCATACTAATACTGAGTTATTCTGGAAGGAAATAGAGTAGTTTCCCATCACTCTCTCACTTGAGAGATCTTACCTAATTTACAGATCTCACTATGTGTGTGTTTCTGTAGATCATCCTCTCTCTGTAGGCAGATCCCCAACCCCTGGCTATTTCTGATTTAGCGCACCCTGCCCCACAACCCCATGTGGAATTCAGTCTCTGAGCGTTTGGAACTGCCCACCTGAGGTCAAGAACTCCAAGTTCATCCTATGGAGAGATCAGTTCCTTGAGCTTTTTGGCCCTGGCGGAGGCTTGGAACAACTCAGAAAATGAGCTCCCGCTACTGGAGCTGCTCTCTCTTCATCTGACTACTTTTTCTACCATAATCCGAGAGCATCTGGTCATCGCTCTGGTGGCACATTGATACACATTTTTCCTTGAGTAGATCATCCATTGTCTTGGAGAGTTCATCCAATGAGCTCCACACCTTGGAGAGATCATCCAATGAGCTCCACACCTTGGAGAGATCATCCAATGAGCTCCACACCTTGGAGAGATCATCCAATGAGCTCCACACCTTGGAGAGATCATCCAATGAGCTCCACAGCTTGGAGAGATCATCCAATGAGCTCCACACCTTGGAGAGATCATCCAATGAGCTCCACACCTTGGAGAGATCATCCAATGAGCTCCACACCTTGGAGAGATCATCCAATGAGCTCCACACCTTGGAGAGATCATCCAATGAGCTCCACACCTTGGAGAGATCATCCAATGAGCTCCACACCTTGGAGAGATCATCCAATGAGCTCCACACCTTGGAGAGATCATCCATTGAGCTCCACACCTTGGAGAGATCATCCAATGAGTTCCACACCTTGGAGAGATCATCCAATGAGCTTGGAGAGATCATCCAATGAGCTCCACACCTTGGAGAGATCATCCAATGAGCTCCACACCTTGGAGAGTTCATCCAATGAGCTCCACACCTTGGAGAGATCATCCAATGAGCTCCACACCTTGGAGAGATCATCCAATGAGCTCCACACCTTGGAGAGATCATCCAATGAGCTTGGAGAGATCATCCAATGAGCTCCACACCTTGGAGAGATCATCCAATGAGCTCCACACCTTGGAGAGATCATCCAATGAGCTTGGAGAGATCATCCAATGAGCTCCACACCTTGGAGAGATCATCCAATGAGCTTGGAGAGATCATCCAATGAGCTCCACACCTTGGAGAGATCATCCAATGAGCTTGGAGAGATCATCCAATGAGCTCCACACCTTGGAGAGATCATCCAATGAGCTCCACACCTTGGAGAGATCATCCAATGAGCTCCACACCTTGGAGAGATCATCCAATGAGCTTGGAGAGATCATCCAATGAGCTCCACACCTTGGAGAGATCATCCAATGAGCTCCACACCTTGGAGAGATCATCCAATGAGCTCCACACCTTGGAGAGATCATCCAATGAGCTCCACACCTTGGAGAGATCATCCAATGAGCTTGGAGAGTTCATCCAATGAGCTCCACACCTTGGAGAGATCATCCAATGAGCTCCACACCTTGGAGAGATCATCCAATGAGCTCCACACCTTGGAGAGATCATCCAATGAGCTTGGAGAGATCATCCAATGAGCTCCACACCTTGGAGAGATCATCCAATGAGCTTGGAGAGATCATCCAATGAGCTTGGAGAGATCATCCAATGAGCTCCACACCTTGGAGAGATCATCCAATGAGCTTGGAGAGATCATCCAATGAGCTCCACACCTTGGAGAGATCATCCAATGAGCTTGGAGAGATCATCCAATGAGCTCCACACCTTGGAGAGATCATCCAATGAGCTTGGAGAGATCATCCAATGAGCTCCACACCTGATCATCCAATGAGCTTGGAGAGATCATCCAATGAGCTCTGATCATCCTGACTTGGAGAATCATCAATGAGCTCCACACCTTGGAGAGATCATCCAATGAGCTTGGAGAGATCATCCAATGAGCTCCACACCTTGGAGAGATCATCCAATGAGCTTGGACTAATCATCCAATGAGCTCCACACCTTGGAGAGATCATCCAATGAGCTTGGAGAGATCATCCAATGAGCTCCACACCTTGGAGGGATCATCCAATGAGCTCCACACCTTGGAGAGTTCATCCAATGAGCTTGAGACTTTGATAAACTTCCTGACGATGGCTAACCGCTAGTCTCTGTTCTCCTGGTGACTTCAACCTCCCGACATCGTCTCTCGATTGATTTATTTTTCCAATCCCCTCCAACTCACAAGGCAGACAATACTCTGAACCTCATCTTTACTAGAGGCTGTTCTCCTACTAATCTCACTGTGACCTCCTCCAGGTCTCTGTTCTCCTACTAATCTCACTGTAACCCCTCCAGGTCTCTGTTCTCCTACTAATCTCACTGTGACCTCCTCCAGGTCTCTGTTCTCCTACTAATCTCACTGTAACCCCCTCCAGGTCTCTGTTCTCCTACTAATCTCACTGTAACCCCCTCCAGGTCTCTGTTCTCCTACTAATCTCACTGTAACCCCCTCCAGGTCTCTGTTCTCCTACTAATCTCACTGTAACCCCCCTCCAGGTCTCTGTTCTCCTACTAATCTCACTGTAACCCCCTCTAGGTCTCTGTTCTCCTACTAATCTCACTGTAACCCCCCTGGTCTCTGTTCTCCTACTAATCTCACTGTAACCCCCTCCAGGTCTCTGTTCTCCTACTAATCTCACTGTAACCCCCTCCAGGTCTCTGTTCTCCTACTAATCTCACTGTAACCCCCTCCATGTCTCTGTTCTCCTACTAATCTCACTGTAACCCCCTCCAGGTCTCTGTTCTCCTACTAATCTCACTGTAACCCCCTCCAGGTCTCTGTTCTCCTACTAATCTCACTGTAAACCCCCCCGGGTTCTCTTCTCCTACTAATCTCACTGTGACCCCCTCCAGGTCTCTGTTCTCCTACTAATCTCACTGTAACCCCCTCCTGGTCTCTGTTCTCCTACTAATCTCACTGTACCCCCCTCCAGGTCTCTATTCTCCTACTAATCTCACTGTAACCCCCTGGTCTCTGTTCTCCTACTAATCTCACTGTAACCCCCTGGTCTCTCTTCTCCCCTCCAGGTCTCTGTTCTCCTACTAATCTCACTGTAACCCCCTCCGGGTCTCTGTTCTCCTACTAATCTCACTGTAACCCTTGAGAGTGTATCAATGATCTTGATAAGCTGTTCGTACTTGGCGACTTCAACCTCCCGACGACTGCCTTCTATTAATTTCTTTCCAACTCTCTCTTTTCCCTCCTTTTGACCCTTTCCCAGTCCCCTCCCACTCACAAGGCAGACAATACAGTTGACCTCATCTTTACTAGAGGCTGTTTGCCTACTCCCCTGCTCCGTGGCTGAGTGACTCATTGCGAGCTTACAGAACTGTGCTGCGGGCAGCTGAGTGTAAATGGAGGAAAACTAAACGTCCGGAGGACAAATCACACTTCCTCCCCCTCCTCTCTACTTTCTCTTCCTCTGGGTCCGCTGCTAAAGCCACTTTTATCACTCTAAATTTCAAGCTTCTGCCTCTGACCCTCGGAAACTCTTTTCTGCCTTCTCCTCCTTCCTTAATCCTTCTCCCCCTCCCTCCTCCCTCCTCCCTCCCCCTCCTCCCCCTCCCTCCCCCCCCCTCCCTCCTCCCTCCCTCCTGCTTCCCCCTCCTCCCCCCCCTCCTCCCTCCCCCCCCTCCCTCCTCCTCCCTCCTCCCCCTCCTCCCCCTCCTCCCCCCCACCTCCGTCCTCCTCCCTCCTCCCCCCTCCCTCCCCCCCCTCCCTCCTCCCCCTCCTCCCTCCTCCCCTCCTCTATCAGATCCTCCTCTCCACCCTCTCAGGGCTGGACGTCTCAGGCTCTATCAGATCCTCCTCTCCACCCACTCAGGGCTGGGCGTCTCAGGCTCTATCAGATCCTCCTCTCCACCCTCTCAGGGCTGGGCGTCTCAGGCTCTATCAGATCCTCCTCTCCACCCTCTCAGGGCTGGGCGTCTCAGGCTCTATCAGATCCTCCTCTCCACCCTCTCAGGGCTGGGTGTCTCAGGCTCTATCAGATCCTCCTCTCCACCCTCTCAGGGCTGGGTGTCTCAGACTCTATCAGATCCTCCTCTCCACCCTCTCAGGGCTGGACGTCTCAGGCTCTATCAGATCCTCCTCTCCACCCTCTCAGGGCTGGACGTCTCAGGCTCTATCAGATCCTCCTCTCCACTCTCTCAGGGCTGGGCGTCTCAGGCTCTGCATGCACTTGGATTGCATCCTACCTGGCAGGCCGATCCTACCAGGTGACGTGGAGAGGATCAGTGTCTGCACCACTCACGACTGGTGTCCCCCAGGGCTCGGTTCTAGGCCCTCTCCTCTTCTCTCTATACACCAAGTCACTTGGCTCCATCATTTCCTCTCAATGTCTCTCCTATCATTGCTATGCAAATGACACTCAACTACTTTTCTCCTTCCCCCCTTCTGACACCCAGGTAG
Organism: Oncorhynchus gorbuscha; assembly: GCF_021184085.1. NCBI lineage: Eukaryota > Metazoa > Chordata > Actinopteri > Salmoniformes > Salmonidae > Oncorhynchus > Oncorhynchus gorbuscha. Next base: position 85,295,252 of record NC_060183.1, on the reverse strand, counting down.
TGACATGCATCTCTGCGTGCCTGCCAGATACCTGGATGTTGGTTCACCACCTGAAGCTCAAATCAACAAGGCGGAGCTGCTCTTTCTCCGGGGAAGACCTACCTGCTCAAAGACCTCTTCATCATGGTGAACAACTCCATGGTGTCCCCATCTCAGACATCAAAGAACATTGGCGTGGCCCTGTCATTCTCTGCAAAACATCCTGCAGGTTCATGCTCTACGACATCCATAGAACCACCCTTCCCCATACAGGAAGCAGAGCAGGTCCTAATCCAGGTACTTGTCATCTTCCGTCTGGACTACAGCAACTCGCTCTTGGCTCCCTCGCTTGTGCCATCAAATGCTGCAGCCCGCCTGGTGTTCAACCTTATCAAGTCCTCCCACGTCACCCCACTCATCCGCACACTCCACTGGCTTCCAGTCGAAGCTCGCATCCACTCCAGGACCATGGTGCTTGCCTACGGAGCAGCAAGAGGAGCTACCCCTCCCTACTTTCAGGCTCAAACCCTACACCCCAAACGAGAGCACTCCGTTCCGCCACCTCAGGTCCTTGTGGGAAAGCTTCCTGCCCATCTTCCAAAAATATCTGAAACTCTGTCTTCAAATAGTATCTTAAATAATCACCCAGAGTTGTACTATAGTTGAAACCACATGATATCTGTCTGTCTGTCTGTCTGTCTGTCTGTCTGTCTGTCTGTCTGCCTGTCTGCCTGCCTGCCTGCCTGCCTGTCTGTCTCCCAGAGATGTACTATAATGGTAACATGATATCTTCTTTCTCTCCCTCCCTCCGTCCGTCCACCTGTCTGTCTGTCTTTTATCCAGTGATGTACGCCATGGAGATCAATGTGGAGAAGGACAGAAAGACAGGGGACACCAGGATCCTGTCAGCGTCTTCCGTCAGCCCTGACGAAGTGCCTGACTGCGGGGTCAAGGTTTTCGACGACGGCCGGAATGTTGTCTACGAGGTCCGCTCGGGGGGGTCCTCTACCCTGGACAATGGGGTTCACCACTGGAGCTCCCAACAGGTGGATGAGCTGATGAAGCGGGTCGGGGCGACCACCGGCTGTGCTCAGGGAGGCAAGTCTAAGGTCACTGTCAACCCCGCTGACGCTGATGACCCCAAAACCTCCCCCAGGTCCATTGACCACTCTGCTGACCTCCCTACCAACTACTCCCCCTACACTACCCCCCCAGCTGTCCCTAGCTCTGCCACCACGGCCCACAAGATGCCCCAGCCCCACGCTCCAAGCGCCCCCATCACCACCCGGCCTCCACCCTGCCGGGAGGTGATATACGGAGGTGAGGTGATGGAGGCTCCCCAGGCTACGGCAGAAAATCCGATCACGATGATCTTCATGGGCAATCATAATGTAGATGACCAGGATGAGACCAAGAGGCTGCTGGGATTCGACGGCACCATCAAGGCTGAGATCGTCCTGATCGATGAGGACGATGAGAAGTCGCTACGGGAGAAAACGGTGACAGACGGTTACTCCACCATGGACGGCAACGCCGCCGACCTGGTGTCCGGCTCCCGGCCGCTCAGTGACACCACCGAACTGTCGTCGGAGGAAGGACGAGAGCTCTGCCACGGCCACCAAGGAACTCCCCTCCCCAGCAGGTATAGAGAAGAAAGAGCGCTGCCACTGCTGTACTATCATGTGACCTCATTACTTTAACTACACTACCCACAACTCTCTGTTACTCTTGGGACTGCAGGGAGGGAGGAGCTCATTGGTTAATCAAGGCTCTGATCTCCCTCCTCCCCTCCTCCTCCTCCTATTCCTCCTCACGGCTACTAACAGAACCCTCTGACGCCTGGAACTTGGCTGCATTGACATCATTCTTTTTAACTCTGACCTTTGACCCACCTTTGTGAGCCTGTGTCTGACCTTTATCCTAACGATGCCCCCCCCCCCCCAGGAAAGTAAAGGCTCTCTGTCACTCCCTTCAGTAGGACAACGGTGGAAGTTGAAGTTGCCCTGAATAAAGGGTCAGTTTTAGATTTTTACAACCACAGATGAAGGTCAGGATTGGATGAAGGGAAGCTGATCCTAGATCTTTACCCCAGAGCAAGGACAACACACCAGCATTCCAACCAGCAGCACAGTGTTTGGGTAGGGTTGGGCTTGCCACTAGTTTCATTGTATTCAAATTACATTTGGTCTATAAGAAATAGGTTATAAGAGAATCCTTTAAAACCAAGGAATGTTTGGTGTTAAAGACCTGGATCAGATGACTCTCTACCTGGCACTCCTAAAAACAACAGAAAGTAGACCTGCACATACAGAGACCTGCACGTTACAGTATAGGTTGATATACACACCCATCTGTCTAGTTGCCTCATTCAAGCAAAGACTGACTGGATGGATATCCCACAGACTAGGGGCCCATCCCAAACTGCACCTTATTCCCTATGTAACACAGTGCTTTTGACCAGAGCCTTGAGGGTAGAGAGGCCCTGACCTTGATACAACACCAAATATGTTTTATGTGAGGATTTGTGTAAGATTTAGTGCACTTTATAGGGAATAGGGCTCTGGTCGAAAGTAGTGCACTATATAAGGAATAGGGCTCTGGTCTAAAGTAGTGCACTATAGAGGGAATAGGGCTCTGGTCTAAAGTAGTGCACTATAGAGGGAATAGGGTGCCATTTGGGATATATCCTGAGAATGGCATTACTTATGATCTTCTGTCTGTACTGTAAGAAACATGAACAGTTATCATAATTAACGATAGGCACTGTACATAAGCTCCTCATCCGAACCATGACAGAGTACAGATGGGAACTACCAGAGTATCAGAGTATAGGAGGGAACTCTACCAGGGTATCAGAGTATAGAAGGGAACTCTACCAGGGTATCATATTACAGGAGGGCACTCTACCAGGGTATCATATTACAGGAGGGAACTCTACCAGGGTATCAGAGTATAGGAGGGAACTATCAGAGAAAAGGAGGGAACTACCAGAGTATCAGAGTATAGGAGGGAACTATCAGAGAAAAGGAGGGAACTACCAGAGTATCAGAGTATAGGAGGGAACTATCAGAGAAAAGGAGGGAACTACCAGAGTATCAGAGTATAGGAGGGAACTACCAGAGTATCAGAGTATTGGAGGGAACTCTACCAGAGTATCAGAGTATAGGAGGGAACTACCAGGGTATCAGAGTATAGGAGGGAACTACCAGAGTATCAGAGTATAGGAGGGAACTACCAGGGTATCATATTACAGGAGGGAACTCTACCAGGGTATCAGGGTATAGGAGGGAACTATCAGAGAAAAGGAGGGAACTACCAGAGTATCAGAGTATAGGAGGTAACTACCAGAGTATCAGAGTATAGGAGGGAACTCTACCAGAGTATCAGAGTATAGGAGGGAACTACCAGGGTATCAGAGTATAGGAGGGAACTACCAGGGTATCAGAGTATAGGAGGGAACTACCAGGGTATCAGAGTATAGGAGGGAACTACCAGAGTATCAGAGTATAGGAGGGAACTACCAGGGTATCAGAGTATAGGAGGGAACTACCATAGTATCAGAACTATAGGAGGGAACTACCAGGGTATCAGAGTATAGGAGGGAACTACCAGTATCAGAGTATAGGAGGGGAGTATATAGGAGGGAACTACCAGAGTATCAGAGTATCAGAGAGGAAACAGGGTATCTAGGAGGGAACCAGGGTATCAGGGTATAGGAGGGAACTACCAGGGTATCAGAGTATAGGAGGGAACTACCAGGGTATCAGGAGGGAACTACCAGGGTATCAGAGTATAGGAGGGAACTACCAGGGTATCAGAGTATAGGAGGGAACTACCAGGGTATCAGAGTATAGGAGGGAACTACCAGGGTATAGGAGGGAACTACCAGAGTATAGGAGGGAACTACCAGGGTATAGGAGGGAACTATCAGAGTATCAGAGTACAGGAGGGAACTACCAGAGTATATGAGGGAACTACCAGAGTATAGGAGAGAACTACCAGGGTATCAGAGTACAGGAGGGAACTACCAGGGTATCAGAGTATAGGAGGGAACTACCAGGGTATAGGAGGGAACTACCAAGGTATCAGAGTACAGGAGGGAACTCGGAGGGAACTACCAGAGTGAGGGAACTCAGAGTATAGGAGGGAACTACCAGGGTATCAGAGTATCGGAGGGAACTACCAGGGTATCAGAGTATAGGAGGGAACTACCAGAGTATCAGAGTATAGGAGGGAACTACCAGGGTATCGGAGTATAGGAGGGAACTACCAGAGTATCAGAGTATAGGAGGGAACTACCAGGGTATCAGAGTATAGCAGGGAACTACCAGAGTATAGGAGGGAACTACCAGGGTAACAGAGGACAGGAGGGAACTACCAGGGTATAGGAGGGAACTACCAAGGTATCAGAGTATATGAGGGAACTACCAGAGTATAGGAGAGAACTACCAGGGTATCAGAGTATAGGAGGGAACTACCAGGGTATCAGAGAATAGGAGGGAACTACCAGGGTATCAGGGTATAGGAGGGAACTACCAGGGTATCAGAGTATAGGAGGGAACTACAGGGTATCAGAGTATAGGAGGGAACTACCAGGGTATCAGAGTATAGGAGGGAACTACCAGAGTATCAGAGTATAGGAGGGAACTACCAGGGTATCAGAGTATAGGAGGGAACTACCAGGGTATCAGAGTATAGGAGGGAACTACCAGAGTATCAGAGTATGTCTCTGTGTTGTCTCTCTCTCTCAGTCTCTCTCTGTCTCTGTGTTGTCTCTCTCTCTCTGTCTCTCTCTGTCTCTTGTTCTATCTCTCTCTGTCTGTCTCTCTTCTCGATATTTCAGTGAGAACACAGTGAGAACATGTCTGTGAGAACATGTCTTTGAGAACATGTCTGTGAGAACATGTCTTTGAGAACATGTCTGTGAGAACATGTCTGACACAGTGAGAACATGTCTGTGAGAACATGTCTAACTAACACAGTGAGAACATCACAGTGAGAACATGTCTAACTAACACAGTGAGAACATGTCTAACTAACACAGTGAGAACATGTCTAACTAACACAGTGAGAACATGTCTAACTAACACAGTGAGAACATGTCTGTGAGAACATGTCTAACTAACACAGTGAGAACATGTCTGTGAGAACATGTCTGTGAGAACATGTCTGTGAGAACATGTCTGTGAGAACATGTGAAAACATGATCTGACAATTACAACAATACTGAATGAACACTTATTTTAACTTAATATAATACATCAATAAAATCTGTTTTGCCTCAAGTAAATAATGAAACATGTTCAATTTGGTTTAAATAATGCAAAAAAACAGTGTTGGAGATGAAAGTAAAAGTGCAATATGTGCACATTTACTTTCCAGCTAACGTTTCAGTTCCTTGCTCAGAACATATGAAAGCTGGTGGTTCCTTTTAACATGAGTCTTCAGTATTCCCCGGTAAGAAGTGTTAGGTTGTATTGTTATTATAGGACATTGCTCTCTATAACATTTGTATTTCATATACCTTTGACTATTGGATGTTCTATTAGGTACTTTAGTATTGCCATCCTCATCTCAGGAGTTGATAGGCTTGAAGTCATAAACAACGCAATGCTTGAAGCATTGCAAAGAGCTGCTGGCAAACGCAGTGAAGTGCTGTTTGAAGGAATGCTTACGAGCCTGCTGGTGCCTACCACCGCTCAGTCAGACTGCTCTATCAAATCATAGACTTAATTATAATAACACACAGAAATACGAGCCTTAGGTCATTAATATGGTAAAATCCGGAAACTATTTCGAAAACATATACCCTGACTCTGCGTGCAATGAACGCAAGAGAAGGGACACAATTCCCTTGTTAATATTGCCTGCTAACATGCATTTATTTTAACTGTATATATAAGGTCCCTCAGTTGACAGTGCATGTCAGAGCAAAAACCAAGCCATGAGGTCGAAGGAATTGATCGTAGAGCTCCGAGACAGGATTGAGTCGAGGTACAGATCTGGGGAAGGGTCCCAAAATATTTCTGCAGCATTGAAGGTCCCCAAGAACACAGTGGCCTCCATCATTCTTAAATGGAAGAAGTTTGTAACCACCTAGACTCTTCCTAGAGCTGGCTGCCCAGACTAATTCAGCAATCTGGGGAGAAGGGCCTTGGTCAGAACTCCAGAGTTCCTCTGTGGAGATGGGAGAACCTTCCAGAAGGACAACCATCTCTGCAGCACTCTACCAATCAGGCCAATATGGTAGAGTGGCCAGACGCAAGCCACTCCTCAGTAAAAGGCACTTGACAGCTCACTTGGAGTTTGTCAAAGGCACCTAAAGGACTCTCAGAACATGAGAAACAAGATTGGTCTGATGAAACCAAGACTGAACTCTTTGGTCTGAATGCCAAGCGTCACGTCAGGAGGTAAGTTGGCACCATCACTACAGTGAAGCATGGTGGTGGCAGCATCATGCTGTGGGGATGTTTTTCAGCAGCAGGGACTGGGAGACTAGTCAGGATCGAGGGAAAGATGAACGGAGCAAAGTACAGAGATCCTTGATGAAAACCTGCTCCAGAGCGCTCAGGACCTCAGACTGGGGGCGAAGGTTCACCTTTCAACAGGACAACGACCCTAAGCACACAGCCAAGACAATGCAGGAGTGGCTTTGGGACAAGTCTCTGAATTTCCTTGAGTGGCCCACGCCAGAGCCTGGACTTAAATCCGATCAAACATCTCTGGAGAGAACTGAAAATAGCTGTGCAGCAACGCTCCCCATCCAACCTGACAGAGCTTGAGAGGATCTGCAGAGAAGAATGGGAGAAACTACACAAATAAAGGTGTGCCAAGCTTGTAGCGTCAATGGATGAGGGAAAACAACTATTTAATCAAGTTTAGAATAAGGCTGTAACGTAACGAAATGTGGAAAGAGTCAAGGGTTTGAATACTTTCGGAATGCACTGTAAATATTGGATAAAGTAGTTAATGATAGACTGAGTGGTTACAGTAGTTAATGACAGACTGAGTGGTTACAGTAGTTAATGACAGACTGAGTGGTTACAGTAGTTAATGACAGACTGAGTGGTTACAGTAGTTAATGACAGACTATTGAGTGGTTACAGTAGTTAATGACAGACTGAGTGGTTACAGTAGTTAATGACAGACTGAGTGGTTACAGTAGTTAATGACAGACTGAGTGGTTACAGTAGTTAATGACAGACTGAGTGGTTACAGTAGTTAATGACAGACTGAGTGGTTACAGTAGTTAATGACAGACTGAGTGGTTACAGTAGTTAATGACAGACTGAGTGGTTACAGTAGTTAATGACAGACTGAGTGGTTACAGTAGTTAATGACAGACTATTGAGTGGTTACAGTAGTTAATGACAGACTATTGAGTGGTTACAGTAGTTAATGATAGACTATTGAGTGGTTACAGTAGTTAATGACAGACTGAGTGGTTACAGTAGTTAATGACAGACTGAGTGGTTACAGTAGTTAATGACAGACTGAGTGGTTACATTAGTTAATGACAGACTGAGTGGTTACAGTAGTTAATGACAGACTGAGTGGTTACAGTAGTTAATGACAGACTGAGTGGTTACAGTAGTTAATGACAGACTGAGTGGTTACAGTAGTTAATGACAGACTGAGTGGTTACAGTAGTTAATGACAGACTGAGTGGTTACAGTAGTTAATGACAGACTGAGTGGTTACAGTAGTTAATGACAGACTATTGAGTGGTTACAGTAGTTAATGACAGACTACTGAGTGGTTACAGTAGTTAATGACAGACTACTGAGTGGTTACAGTAGTTAATGACAGACTGAGTGGTTACAGTAGTTAATGACAGACTGAGTGGTTACAGTAGTTAATGACAGACTGAGTGGTTACAGTAGTTAATGACAGACTGAGTGGTTACAGTAGTTAATGACAGACTGAGTGGTTATAGTAGTTAATGACAGACTATTGAGTGGTTACAGTAGTTAATGACAGACTGAGTGGTTACAGTAGTTAATGACAGACTATTGAGTGGTTACAGTAGTTAATGACAGACTGAGTGGTTACAGTAGTTAATGACAGACTGAGTGGTTACAGTAGTTAATGACAGACTGAGTGGTTACAGTAGTTAATGACAGACTATTGAGTGGTTACAGTAGTTAATGACAGACTATTGAGTGGTTACAGTAGTTAATGACAGACTACTGAGTGGTTACAGTAGTTAATGACAGACTGAGTGGTTACAGTAGTTAATGACAGACTATTGAGTGGTTACAGTAGTTAATGACAGACTGAGTGGTTACAGTAGTTAATGACAGACTGAGTGGTTACAGTAGTTAATGACAGACTATTGAGTGGTTACAGTAGTTAATGACAGACTATTGAGTGGTTACAGTAGTTAATGACAGACTGAGTGGTTACAGTAGTTAATGACAGACTATTGAGTGGTTACAGTAGTTAATGACAGACTATTGAGTGGTTACAGTAGTTAATGACAGACTGAGTGGTTACAGTAGTTAATGACAGACTGAGTGGTTACAGTAGTTAATGACAGACTATTGAGTGGTTACAGTAGTTAATGACAGACTATTGAGTGGTTACAGTAGTTAATGACAGACTATTGAGTGGTTATAGTAGTTAATGACAGACTATTGAGTGGTTACAGTAGTTAATGACAGACTACTGAGTGGTTACAGTAGTTAATGACAGACTGAGTGGTTACAGTAGTTAATGACAGACTACTGAGTGGTTACAGTAGTTAATGACAGACTATTGAGTGGTTACAGTAGTTAATGACAGACTATTGAGTGGTTACAGTAGTTAATGACAGACTATTGAGTGGTTATAGTAGTTAATGACAGACTATTGAGTGGTTACAGTAGTTAATGACAGACTACTGAGTGGTTACAGTAGTTAATGACAGACTGAGTGGTTACAGTAGTTAATGACAGACTGAGTGGTTACAGTAGTTAATGACAGACTGAGTGGTTACAGTAGTTAATGACAGACTATTGAGTGGTTACAGTAGTTAATGACAGACTGAGTGGTTACAGTAGTTAATGACAGACTGAGTGGTTACAGTAGTTAATGACAGACTATTGAGTGGTTACAGTAGTTAATGACAGACTGAGTGGTTACAGTAGTTAATGACAGACTATTGAGTGGTTACAGTAGTTAATGACAGACTGAGTGGTTACAGTAGTTAATGACAGACTGAGTGGTTACAGTAGTTAATGACAGACTGAGTGGTTACAGTAGTTAATGACAGACTATTGAGTGGTTACAGTAGTTAATGACAGACTATTGAGTGGTTACAGTAGTTAATGACAGACTATTGAGTGGTTACAGTAGTTAATGACAGACTATTGAGTGGTTACAGTAGTTAATGACAGACTATTGAGTGGTTACAGTAGTTAATGACAGACTGAGTGGTTACAGTAGTTAATGACAGACTGAGTGGTTACAGTAGTTAATGACAGACTATGACAGAGTTAATGACAGACTGAGTGGTTACAGTAGTTAATGACAGACTACTGAGTGGTTACAGTAGTTAATGACAGACTGAGTGGTTACAGTAGTTAATGACAGACTGAGTGGTTACAGTAGTTAATGACAGACTGAGTGGTTACAGTAGTTAATGACAGACTGAGTGGTTACAGTAGTTAATGACAGACTGAGTGGTTACAGTAGTTAATGACAGACTGGGTGGTTACAGTAGTTAATGACAGACTATTGAGTGGTTACAGTAGTTAATGACAGACTATTGAGTGGTTACAGTAGTTAATGACAGACTATTGAGTGATTACAGTAGTTAATGACAGACTATTGAGTGGTTACAGTAGTTAATGACAGACTATTGAGTGGTTACAGTAGTTAATGACAGACTGAGTGGTTACAGTAGTTTATGACAGACTGAGTGGTTACAGCAGTTAATGACAGACTGAGTGTTTACAGTAGTTAATGACAGACTGAGTGGTTACATTAGTTAATGACAGACTGAGTGGTTACAGTAGTTAATGACAGACTGAGTGGTTACAGTAGTTAATGACAGACTGAGTGGTTACAGTAGTTAATGACAGACTACACCACCCGTTGTTACACAGTGGTTACAGTAGTTAATGACAGACTGAGTGGTTACAGTAGTTAATGACAGACTGTGGTTACAGTAGTTAATGACAGACTGAGTGGTTACAGTAGTTAATGACAGACTATTGAGTGGTTACAGTAGTTAATGACAGACTACTGAGTGGTTACAGTAGTTAATGACAGACTACTCCAGTGGTTACAGTAGTTAATGACAGACTGAGTGGTTACAGTAGTTAATGACAGACTGAGTGGTTACAGTAGTTAATGACAGACTGAGTGGTTACAGTAGTTAATGACAGACTGAGTGGTTATAGTAGTTAATGACAGACTGAGTGGTTACAGTAGTTAATGACAGACTGAGTGGTTACAGTAGTTAATGACAGACTATTGAGTGGTTACAGTAGTTAATGATAGACTGAGTGGTTACAGTAGTTAATGACAGACTGAGTGGTTACAGTAGTTAATGACAGACTGAGTGGTTACAGTAGTTAATGACAGACTATTGAGTGGTTACAGTAGTTAATGACAGACTATTGAGTGGTTACAGTAGTTAATGACAGACTACTGAGTGGTTACAGTAGTTAATGACAGAATGAGTGGTTACAGTAGTTAATGACAGACTATTGAGTGGTTACAGTAGTTAATGACAGACTGAGTGGTTACAGTAGTTAATGACAGACTGAATGGTTACAGTAGTTAATGACAGACTGAGTGGTTACAGTAGTTAATGACAGACTATTGAGTGGTTACAGTAGTTAATGACAGACTGAGTGGTTACAGTAGTTAATGACAGACTATTGAGTGGTTACAGTAGTTAATGACAGACTGAGTGGTTACAGTAGTTAATGACAGACTGAGTGGTTACAGTAGTTAATGACAGACTGAGTGGTTACAGTAGTTAATGACAGACTATTGAGTGGTTACAGTAGTTAATGACAGACTATTGAGTGGTTACAGTAGTTAATGACAGACTATTGAGTGGTTACAGTAGTTAATGACAGACTATTGAGTGGTTACAGTAGTTAATGACAGACTACTGAGTGGTTACAGTAGTTAATGACAGACTGAGTGGTTACAGTAGTTAATGACAGACTGAGTGGTTACAGTAGTTAATGACAGACTATTGAGTGGTTACAGTAGTTAATGACAGACTATTGAGTGGTTACAGTAGTTAATGACAGACTATTGAGTGGTTATAGTAGTTAATGACAGACTATTGAGTGGTTACAGTAGTTAATGACAGACTACTGAGTGGTTACAGTAGTTAATGACAGACTGAGTGGTTACAGTAGTTAATGACAGACTGAGTGGTTACAGTAGTTAATGACAGACTATTGAGTGGTTACAGTAGTTAATGACAGACTGAGTGGTTACAGTAGTTAATGACAGACTGAGTGGTTACAGTAGTTAATGACAGACTATTGAGTGGTTACAGTAGTTAATGACAGACTGAGTGGTTACAGTAGTTAATGACAGACTACTGAGTGGTTACAGTAGTTAATGACAGACTGAGTGGTTACAGTAGTTAATGACAGACTGAGTGGTTACAGTAGTTAATGACAGACTGAGTGGTTACAGTAGTTAATGACAGACTGAGTGGTTACAGTAGTTAATGACAGACTGAGTGGTTACAGTAGTTAATGACAGACTGAGTGGTTACAGTAGTTAATGACAGACTGAGTGGTTACAGTAGTTAATGACAGACTGAGTGGTTACAGTAGTTAATGACAGACTGAGTGGTTACAGTAGTTAATGAGAGACTGAGTGGTTACAGTAGTTAATGACAGACTATTGAGTGGTTACAGTAGTTAATGACAGACTACTGAGTGGTTACAGTAGTTAATGACAGACTACTGAGTGGTTACAGTAGTTAATGACAGACTGAGTGGTTACAGTAGTTAATGACAGACTGAGTGGTTACAGTAGTTAATGACAGACTGAGTGGTTACAGTAGTTAATGACAGACTGAGTGGTTACAGTAGTTAATGACAGACTGAGTGGTTATAGTAGTTAATGACAGACTGAGTGGTTACAGTAGTTAATGACAGACTGAGTGGTTACAGTAGTTAATGACAGACTATTGAGTGGTTACAGTAGTTAATGATAGACTGAGTGGTTACAGTAGTTAATGACAGACTATTGAGTGGTTACAGTAGTTAATGACAGACTATTGAGTGGTTACAGTAGTTAATGACAGACTACTGAGTGGTTACAGTAGTTAATGACAGACTGAGTGGTTACAGTAGTTAATGACAGACTATTGAGTGGTTACAGTAGTTAATGACAGACTGAGTGGTTACAGTAGTTAATGACAGACTATTGAGTGGTTACAGTAGTTAATGACAGACTGAGTGGTTACAGTAGTTAATGACAGACTATTGAGTGGTTACAGTAGTTAATGACAGACTGAGTGGTTACAGTAGTTAATGACAGACTATTGAGTGGTTACAGTAGTTAATGACAGACTATTGAGTGGTTACAGTAGTTAATGACAGACTGAGTGGTTACAGTAGTTAATGACAGACTGAGTGGTTACAGTAGTTAATGACAGACTGAGTGGTTACAGTAGTTAATGACAGACTGAGTGGTTACAGTAGTTAATGACAGACTATTGAGTGGTTACAGTAGTTAATGACAGACTACTGAGTGGTTACAGTAGTTAATGACAGACTATTGAGTGGTTACAGTAGTTAATGACAGACTGAGTGGTTACAGTAGTTAATGACAGACTGAGTGGTTACAGTAGTTAATGACAGACTGAGTGGTTACAGTAGTTAATGACAGACTGAGTGGTTACAGTAGTTAATGACAGACTGAGTGGTTATAGTAGTTAATGACAGACTGAGTGGTTACAGTAGTTAATGACAGACTGAGTGGTTACAGTAGTTAATGACAGACTATTGAGTGGTTACAGTAGTTAATGACAGACTGAGTGGTTACAGTAGTTAATGACAGACTGAGTGGTTACAGTAGTTAATGACAGACTGAGTGGTTACAGTAGTTAATGACAGACTATTGAGTGGTTACAGTAGTTAATGACAGACTATTGAGTGGTTACAGTAGTTAATGACAGACTACTGAGTGGTTACAGTAGTTAATGACAGACTGAGTGGTTACAGTAGTTAATGACAGACTATTGAGTGGTTACAGTAGTTAATGACAGACTGAGTGGTTACAGTAGTTAATGACAGACTGAGTGGTTACAGTAGTTAATGACAGACTATTGAGTGGTTACAGTAGTTAATGACAGACTATTGAGTGGTTACAGTAGTTAATGACAGACTGAGTGGTTACAGTAGTTAATGACAGACTGAGTGGTTACAGTAGTTAATGACAGACTATTGAGTGGTTACAGTAGTTAATGACAGACTGAGTGGTTACAGTAGTTAATGACAGACTGAGTGGTTACAGTAGTTAATGACAGACTATTGAGTGGTTACAGTAGTTAATGACAGACTATTGAGTGGTTACAGTAGTTAATGACAGACTATTGAGTGGTTACAGTAGTTAATGACAGACTATTGAGTGGTTATAGTAGTTAATGACAGACTATTGAGTGGTTACAGTAGTTAATGACAGACTACTGAGTGGTTACAGTAGTTAATGACAGACTGAGTGGTTACAGTAGTTAATGACAGACTGAGTGGTTACAGTAGTTAATGACAGACTGAGTGGTTACAGTAGTTAATGACAGACTATTGAGTGGTTACAGTAGTTAATGACAGACTGAGTGGTTACAGTAGTTAATGACAGACTGAGTGGTTACAGTAGTTAATGACAGACTATTGAGTGGTTACAGTAGTTAATGACAGACTGAGTGGTTACAGTAGTTAATGACAGACTACTGAGTGGTTACAGTAGTTAATGACAGACTACTGAGTGGTTACAGTAGTTAATGACAGACTGAGTGGTTACAGTAGTTAATGACAGACTGAGTGGTTACAGTAGTTAATGACAGACTGAGTGGTTACAGTAGTTAATGACAGACTGAGTGGTTACAGTAGTTAATGACAGACTGAGTGGTTACAGTAGTTAATGACAGCCGGGTGATTCCACTATGTTTATTTTAGGGTTCAACAACATTCCCAGAACAAATCGTTGTCTGTTCTCTAAAGGTTCCCAGAAGTGTTATTTAGCTTTTGTGGGAACATTGTGGGCATATGTCCAGTCACGCTCATATTATGATCATGTTTGTATCAGTGTGCACAAAATATTCTGTTTACAGAACATCCTTTCAGAGATCTTTAGAGGTTTCCGGAACATTTAATTAGGTTCTGGAAACCTTGTAGGCATATTATAAGAGATTGTCCTCCTGCCCTCCTGTGCCCTCCTGTCCTCCTGTCCTCCTGTCCTCCTGCCCTCCTGTCCTCCTGTCCTCCTGTCCTCCTGTCCTCTATTCCTCCTGTCCTCTATTCCTCCTGTCCTCTATTCCTCCTGTCCTCTATTCCTCCTGTCCTCCATTCCTCCTGTCCTCTAGTCCTCCTGTCCTCCATTCCTCCTGTCCTCTATTCCTCCTGTCCTCTATTCCTCCTGTCCTCTAATCCTCCTGTCCTCCGTTCCTCCTGTCCTCCGTTCCTCCTGTCCTCCGTTCCTCCTGTCCTCCTTCCCTCCTGTCCTCTCCTCCTGTCCCTCCTGTCCTCTAGCCCTCCTGCCCTCCTGCCCTCTAGCTCTCCGGCCCTCCTGTCCTCCTGCCCTCCTGCCCTCTAGCCCTCCTGCCCTCTTGTCCTCTAGCTCCCTGCCCTCCTGCCCTCCTGCCCTCCTGCCCTCCTGCCCTCTAGCCCTCTAGCCCTCCTGCCCTCTAGCCCTCTAGCCCTCCTGCCCTCCTGCCCTCTAGCCCTAGCCCTCTAGCCCTCTAGCCCTCCTGCCCTCTAGCCCTCTAGCCCTCTAGCCCTCCTAGCCCTCCTGCCCTCGTGCCCTCTAGCCCTCTAGCCCTCCTGCCCTCCTGCCCTCTAGCCCTCCTACAGGTTAGTTGAGGTAATATGTACATATAGGTAGGGGTGAAGTGACTATGGCCAGGTAATATGTACATGTAGGTAGGGATGAAGTGACTATGGACAGGTAATATGTACATGTAGGTAGGGATGAAGTGACTATGGACAGGTAATATGTACATGTAGGTAGGGATGAAGTGACTATGGACAGGTAATATGTACATGTAGGTAGGGATGAAGTGACTATGGACAGGTAATATGTACATGTAGGTAGGGATGAAGTGACTATGGACTATGGACAGGTAATATGTACATACTATGCACCTCTTATTCAGGCCCCAAGATGCACTACAGCAGAGAGTAGACAGGGCATTGGGGGGGGGGCACCTCTTATTCAGGCCCCAAGATGCACCAGCAGAGAGTAGACAGGGCATTGGGGGAGGGGGCACCTCTTATTCAGGCCCCAAGATGCACCACAGCAGAGAGTAGACAGGGCATTGGGTGGGGGGGGGGGGGGACCTCTTATTCAGGCCCCAAGATGCACCACAGCAGAGAGTAGACAGGGCATTGGGGGGGGGGACCTCTTATTCAGGCCCCAAGATGCACCACAGCAGAGAGTAGACAGGGATATTCTAGTCAAAGCCCACACATTTGAATAACAACTAACCTTGGTCATTTTTTTTCCTCAAGTGTGTTGAAGTTTCTACGTGTAATAAAACAATAAAACAATTTATAATTATTTTAGTTTTTATGCTACGTGTGATTACTTCAGGATGACATCACGTGTCTGGTTTCAAAAAAGTAGCCGATGGAATAATTAAGGAAGTGAGTTCCCCCACCGGATTCCAACAACTGTCAACCCAATGCCTTCTCCGTTGCACCAAGAGATCTGAACCGCCTGCCGAAGCTGCTAGGTGTTGGCTTAAGGTCGCTACAATATCCCTTCATTCTAAGCCAATCACAATCCGCCACACCTGTTCTCTCGTCTTACAGAGTCCACCACTGTACTCAGGATCGACAAACCTCCATGACAGAGTGAATTCAGACCACTAGCTATAAACGAGGAGTGTTTTTCACATCGTCGGGAAGTGAGCATTTGTTTGTGAAGATGTTTTTGTGTGATTTAAATTTTTATATCACTGTCGCCTTCTGCAAATATGGGTCTGTGTCCCAAAATGTCTCCCTATTCCCTACATAGTGAACCAGTTTTAACCGGACACTGGTAAAAAAAAAGTAGTGCACTCTATAGGGAATGTGGTGCCATGTAGAAGAACCCTCTGTGTTTTGAGTTGACGATAATAACCGTGAGTTTGTGTGTGAGGAAGTACCGGGCCTTGACCGAATGCCATTGAGCAGACAGTGTGCATCCCAAATGGCCCCCTATTACAACAGAGCACTACTTTAGACCCATTGGTGTGACGCTGAGGGCCCTGGTCAAACAGAGAGCACTATGGACAGAATCAGGTGCCAGGTTTCAGAACTAACCAAACAACAGACTAATACTTCATTTTGGAAAGCTGAAGTGCCATTTTTCTTGTTACAGTTATTTATGCTTTCGGTATTTTCTCTCTGTCTCTCATTCAACCTGTTCCTCCTTCATTCCCTTCAGTCCAGTCAATCTATGGGTGGTCTGGCCTGCTGAAGCAGTGCTTTTTATTCTCCCCATCTCCCTCTGTACGGTATAATAACCAGTCCAATAAACAGCAGTTGTTCAGTGTGCCAACCCTCCTGTGTCTTTGCTATGGTTCTTTCTCTAAAATACTGTTCTTCAATTATCAGGACACTAAACTATTCTACCACTACACTACTCTACACTACTCTACTCTACCACTACACTACTCTACACTACTCTACTCTACGACTACACTACTCTACACTACTCTACTCTACCACTACACTACTCTACACTACTCTACTACTACACTACTCTACCACTACACTACTCTACACTACTCTACTACTACACTACTCTACACTACACTACTCTACCACTACACTACTCTACCACTACACTACACTACCACTACTCTACCACTACACTACTCTACACTACTCTACTCTACTATACTACTACACTACTCTACACTACTCTACTACTACACTACTCTACACTACCACTACTCTACCACTACTCTACTCTACCACTACACTACTCTACCACTACACTACTCTACCACTACTCTACTCTACCACTACACTACTCTACCACTACACTACTCTACCACTACACTACTCTACACTACTCTACTCTACTATACTACTACACTACTCTACACTACTCTACTCTACCACTACACTACTCTACACTACTCTACTCTACTATACTACTACACACTACCACTACTCTACCACTACTCTACTCTACCACTACTCTACCACTACACTACACTACCACTACTCTACCACTACTCTACCACTATACTACTACACTACTCTACACTACTCTACTCTACCACTACACTACTCTACCACTACTCTACCATTACTCTACTCTACCACTACTCTACTCTACCACTACTCTACTCTACCACTACTCTACTCTACCACTACTCTACTCTACCACTACACTACACTACCACTACTCTACTCTACCACTACACTACTCTACCACTACTCACTCTACCACTACTCTACTCTACTATACTACTACACACTACCACTACACTACCACTACTCTACCACTACACTACACTACCACTACTCTACACTACTCTACTCTACCACTATACTACTACACTACTCTACACTACTCTACTCTACCACTACACTACTCTACACTACCACTACACTACTCTACACTACTCTACCACTACACTACTCTACACTACCACTACACTACTCTACACAACCACTACACTACTCTACACTACTCTACCACTACACTACTCTACTCTACCACTACACTACACTACCACTACTCTACACTACTCTACTCTACCACTATACTACTACACTACTCTACACTACTCTACTCTACCACTACACTACTCTACACTACCACTACACTACTCTACACTACACTACTCTACTCTACCACTACACTACTCTACACTACCACTACACTACCACTACTCTACTCTACCACTACTCTACACTACTCTACTCTACCACTACATTATTCTACACTACTCTACTACTACACTACTCTACTACTACACTACTCTACTCTACTACTACATGACTCTACACTACTCTACTCTGCTACTACACTACTCTACCTACTCTACTCTACCACTACACTACTCTACTCTACTACTACACTACTCTACCACTATACTACTCTACTACTACACTACACTACTCTACCACTACACTACTCTACACTACTCTACACTACTCTACTACTACACTACTCTACCACTACACTATTCTACCACTACTCTACTCTACCACTACACTACTCTACCACTACACTACCACTACTCTACCACTACACTACTCTACCACTACACTACTCTACCACTACACTACTACTACACTACTCTACTCTACTCTACTCTACCACTACACTATTCTACTACACTACTCTACTCTACCACTACACTACTCTAACACTACACTACTCTACTCTACTACTACACTACTCTACCACTACACTATTCTACCACTACTCTACTCCACTCCACCACTATACTACACCTCTACTACTACACTACTCAACCACTACACTATTCTACCACTACTCTACTCCACCACTATACTACACTACCACTACTCTACCACTACACTACTCTACTACTACACTACTCTACACTACACTACTCTACCACTACACTACTCTACACTACTCTACTCTACCACTACACTATTCTACCACTACTCTACTCTACCATTACACTACTCTAACACTACACTATTCTACTCTACTACTACACTACTCTACCACTACACTATTCTACCACTACTCTATTCTCCACCACTATACTACACCTCTACTACTACACTACTCAACCACTACACTATTCTACCACTACTCTACTCCACCACTATACTACACTACCACTACTCTACCACTACACTACTCTACTACTACACTACTCTACACTACACTACTCTACCACTACACTACTCTACACTACTACTACTCTACTACTACACTACTCTTCCACTACACTATTCAACCACTACTCTACTCCACCACTATACTACTCTACCACTACACTACCACTACTCTACCACTACACTATTCTACCACTACACTACTCTACCACTACACTACCACTACACTACTCTACTACTACACTACTCTACAACTACACTACACCACCACTATTCTACCACTACTCTACTACTATACTACTCTACTCTACTCTACTACTACATGACTCTACACTACTCTATTCTACTACTACACTACTCTACACTACTCTACTCTACCACTACACTATTCTACCACAACACTATTCTACCACTACACTATTCTACCACTACTCTACTCTACCACTACTCTATTCTACCACTACTCTACTCTACCACTACTCTATTCTACCACTACTCTACTCTACCACTACACTATTCTACCACAACACTATTGTACCACTACACTATTCTACCACTACTCTACTCTACCACTACTCTACTCTACTCTACCACTACACTACTCTACTACTACACTACTCTACCACTACACTATTCTACCACTACTCTACTCTACTCTACCACTACTCTACCACTACACTACTCTACTACTACACTACTCTACTCTACTACTACACTACTCTACTCTACCACTACACTATTCTACCACAACACTATTCTACCACTACACTATTCTACCACTACTCTATTCTACCACTACACTATTCTACCACAACACTATTCTACCACTACTCTATTCTACCACTACTCTACTCTACCACTACACTATTCTACCACAACACTATTGTACCACTACACTATTCTACCACTACTCTACTCTACCACTACTCTACTCTACTCTACCACTACACTACTCTACTACTACACTACTCTACCACTACACTATTCTACCACTACTCTACTCTACTCTACCACTACTCTACCACTACACTACTCTACTACTACACTACTCTACTCTACTACTACACTACTCTACCACTACACTACTCTACTCTATTATTACACTACTCTACCACTACACTATTCTACCACTACTCTACCACTACTCTACTCCACCACTATACTACATTACCACTACTCTACTCTACTACTACACTACTCTACCACTACACTATTCTACCACTACTCTACTCCACCACTATACTACACCTCTACTACTACACTACTCAACCACTACACTATTCTACCACTACACTACTCCACCACTATACTACACTACCACTACTCTACCACTACTCTACCACTACACTACTCTACTACTACACTACTCTACTCTACTACTACACTATTCTACCACTACACTACTCTACTCTATTATTACACTACTCTACCACTACACTACACCACCACTACTCAAACACTACTCTACCACTACACTATTCTACCACTACTCTACTCTATCACTACTCTATTCTACCACTACTCTATTCTACCACTACTCTATTCTACCACTACACTATTCTACCACTACACTATTCTACCACTACACTATTCTACCACTACTCTACTATACCACTACACTACTCTACCACTACTGTACTCTACCACTACACTACACCACCACTACTCTACCACTACACTACTCTACCACTACACTACTCTACTCTATTACTACACTACTCTACTACTACACTATTCTACCACTACACTACTCTACCACAACACTAAACTACTACTACACTATTCTACCCTACTCTACTCTACCACTACACTATTCTACCACTACACTACACTACACTATTCTAGCACTACACTACACTATTCTACCAATACACTACTCTACCACTACACTACTCTACTACTACACTATTCTACCACTACTATTCTACCACTACTCTATTCTACCACTACTCTATTCTACCACTACACTATTCTACCACTACACTATTCTACCACTACACTATTCTACCACTACTCTATTCTACCACTACTCTACTCTACCACTACACTACTCTACACTACTACTACACTACACCACCACTACTCTACCACTACTCTACTCTACCACAACACTACTCTACCACTACACTACTCTACCACTACACTACACTACACTACACTACTCTAGCACTACACTACACTACTCTACCAATACACTACTCTACCACTACACTACTCTACCACTACACTATTCTACCACTACTCTACCACTACTCTACTCTACCACTACACTATTCTACCACTACTCTACTCTACCACTACACTATTCTACCACTACTCTACTCTACACTACTCTACCACTACTCTACTCTACCACTACTCTACCACTACTCTACTCTACCACTACACTACTCTACCACTACACTATTCTACCACTACTCTACCACTACACTATTCTACCACTACTCTACTCTACCACTACTCTACTCTACCACTACACTATTCTACCACTACTCTACCACTACTCTACTCTACCACTACACTATTCTACCACTACTCTACCACTACTCTACTCTACCACTACACTATTCTACCACTACTCTACCACTACTCTACTCTACCACTACACTATTCTACCACTACTCTACTCTACCACTACACTACTCTACCACTACACTATTCTACCACTACTCTACCACTACTCTACTCTACCACTACACTATTCTACCACTACTCTACTCTACCACTACTCTACCACTACTCTACTCTACCACTACACTACTCTACCACTACTCTACTCTACCACTACTCTACCACTACTCTACTCTACCACTACACTATTCTACCACTACACTACTGCCATTTGGAAAGCAGCAACAGTCTGAAATCTTCCAGTACCACAACTATTGTAAATAACATCCCAACCACTTCCTGTTTCATATACTTCCTGTTTTATCTACTGATGCAACTACCAAGGCTGTTTTAGCGGACATTCATGATCAAGCTCAACACAGAGAGAGGTCAACACAGCTCAACACAAAGAGAGGTCAACACAGAGAGAGGTCAACACAGCTCAACACAGAGAGAGGTCAACACAGAGAGAGGTCAACACAGCTCAACACAGAGAGAGGTCAACACAGAGAGAGGTCAACACAGCTCAACACAGAGAGAGATCAACACAGCTCAATACAAAGAGAGGTCAACACAAAGAGAGGTCAACACAGCTCAACACAGAGAGAGGTCAACACAGAGAGAGGTCAACACAGCTCAACACAGAGAGAGGTCAACACAGAGAGAGGTCAACACAGAGAGAGGTCAACACAGAGAGAGGTCAACACGGAGAGGGGTCAACACAGAGAGGGGTCAACACAGAGAGAGGTCAACACAGAGAGGGGTCAACACAGAGAGAGGTCAACACCGAAAGAGATCAACACAGGGAGAGATCAACACATCTCAACACAAAGAGAGGTCAACACAGTTCAACACAAAGAGAGGTCAACACAGCTCAACACAAAGAGAGGTCAACACAGTTCAACACAAAGAGAGGTCAACACAGCTCAACACAAAGAGAGGTCAACACAGCTCAACACAAAGAGAGGTCAACACAGCTCAACACAAAGAGAGGTCAACACAGCTCAATACAAAGAGAGGTCAACACAGCTCAATACAAAGAGAGGTCAACACAGCTCAACATAAAGAGAGGTCAACACAGCTCAACATAAAGAGAGATCAACACAGCTCAACATAAAGAGAGCTAACCCCAGCTCAATACACACAGAGAAAGGTAAACCTAGCTCAATACACACAGAGAAAGGTAAACCCATGTTTTGAAATCGATGCACAACATAATGAAAACAGCTCACTTGAAAACTTCTCCAGGATCGGTGTCCCCCTTGCGGGACGGTTGAGCTAACATAGGCTAATGTGATTAGCATGAGGTTGTAAGTAACAAGAACATTTCCCAGGACATAGACATATCTGAAATGGGCAGAAAGCTTAAATTCTTGTTAATCTAACTGCACTGTCCAATTTACAGTAGCTATTACAGTGAAATAATACCATGCTATTGTTTGAGGAGAGCGCACAATTAAGAACTTGAAAATGTATGAATTTAACCAAATAGGCACATTTGGGCAGTGTTGATACAACATTTTTAATAGATATGTAAGAGTTCATTGGATCAATCACTTTGCACATACACTGCTGCCATCTAGTGGCCACAATCTAAATTGCGCCTGGGCTGGAATAATTCCGTATGGCCTTTCTCTTGCATTTCAAAGATGGCGGAATGTATATATTTTTTCTTTGTATTATCTTTTACCAGATCTAATGTGTTATATTCTCCTTCATTCCTTTCACATTTCCACAATCTTCAAAGTGTTTCCTTTCAAATGGCACCAAGAATATGCATATCCTTGATTCAGGGCCTGAGCTACAGGCAGGTAGATTTGGGTATGTAATTTTAGGGGAACATTTAAAAAAAGGGGTGGATCCTTAATCCTTAATGTATTCTACGTGAAGAGGATATCCTGTAACTGACAATGTTAGTTAGACCCACCCAGGTCAGATTAGGGTAAGCGCTGTGCTGTGATGTGACATACTGCACCCTCCAGATGTGTCTCTAGCCCCCAAAATCCCCAGGTTGGTGGAAGAGCACGGAGGTCACTGAAAATATATTAAATCAAACCCACGCTGCAAAGTACCAGTGTTTCATTTTACATTTTACATTTAAGTCATTTAGCAGACGCTCTTATCCAGAGCGACTTACAAATTGGTGCATTCACCTTATGACATCCAGTGGAACAGTCACTTTACAATAGTGCATCTAAAACTTAAGGGGGGGTGAGAGGGATTACTTATCCTATCCTAGGTATTCCTTAAAAAGGTGGGGTTTCGGCACCATACAAAAACACACAATGTAGTGTGATCAGCTAACGCAGTACAGGGACATTTTTCCACTAAATGTTTTGATTGAATCTAGTTGTGAATGATCCTGACACAGAATAATAAAAAACTATAATGAAACAATTAAACACATATTTTTCATATGCACAGGGCAGTGTAGTGTACAGTGTAGTGTACACAGTATTTGTAGTATAGTGTACACATTAGTATTTGTATTTGTGTAGTGTACACAGTATTTTGTAGTGTGTAGTGTAGTGTACACAGTATTTGTAGTGTAGTTTGCACAGTATTTGTAGTGTAGTGTAGTGTACACAGTATTTGCAGTGTAGTCTAGTATAGTGTAGTGTACACATTAGTTGTAGTGTAGTGTACACAGTATTTGCAGTGTAGTCTAGTATAGTGTAGTGTACACATTAGTTGTAGTGTAGTGTACACAGTATGTGTAGTGTAGTGTACACAGTATTTGTAGTGTAGTGTAGTAGAAGTGGAGTAGTAATGTAGTGTAGTAGTAGTGTAGTGTAGTCATAGTGTAGTGTAGTGTAGTCATAGTGTAGTGTAGTGTAGTGCAGTAGTAGTAGTGTAGTGTAGTGTAGTGTAGTGTAGTGTAGTGTAGTGTAGTGTAGTGTAGTGTATTGTAGTGTAGTCATAGTGTAGTGCAGTAGTAGTGTAGTGTAGTCGTAGTGTAGTGTAGTGTAGTGCAGTAGCAGTGTAGTGTAGTCATAGTGTAGTGTAGTAGTAGTGTAGTGTAGTGTAGTAGTGGTGTATTGTAGTAGTAGTGTAGTGCAGTGTAGTAGTAGTGTAGTAGTAGTGTAGTGTAGTGTAGTAGTAGTGTTTTGTAGTGTAGTGTAGTCATAGTGTAGTGTAGTAGTAGTGTAGTGTAGAGCAGTGTATTGTAGTGTAGGGTAGAGTGTAGAGCAGTGTAGTAGTAGGGTAGTGTAGAGTGTAGTGTAGTAGTAGTGTAGTGGTAGGGCAGTGTAGTGTGGTAGTAGTGTAGTGTGGGGTAGAGTGTACAGTAGAGTAGTGTAGAGTAGTAGTAGTGTAGGGTAGTGTAGTGTAGGGTGTAGGGTAGTGTAGTAGTGTAGTGTCGAGTAGTGTAGTGTAGTGTAGTGTAGTGGTAGAGTGTAGGGTAGTGTAGTGTAGTATAGGGTAGAGTGTAGAGTAGAGTAGTGTAGTGTAGTGTAGTAGTGTAGTGTCGAGTAGTGTCGTGTAGTGTAGTATAGGGTATAGTGTAGGGTAGTGTAGTGTAGTGTAGTAAAGGGTAGTGTAGTGTAGAGTAGGGTAGTGTAGTGTAGGGTAAGTAGTAGTGTAGTGGGTGTAGTATAGTGTAGGGTAATGTAGGGTAGGGTTAGTGTAGTGTAGTGTAGTGTAGTGTAGTGTAGTGTAGTGTAGTGTAGTGTAGTGTAGTGTAGTGTAGTGTAGTATAGGGTAGAGTGTAGTGTAGTGTAGTATAGGGTAGAGTGTAGTGTAGAGTAGAGTAGTGTAGTGTAGTAGTGTAGTGTCGAGTAGTGTCGTGTAGTGTAGTATAGGGTAGAGTGTAGGGTAGTGTAGTGTAGGGTAGAGTAGTGTAGTGTAGTAAAGGGTAGTGTAGTGTAGAGTAGGGTAGTGTAGTGTAGGGTAGTGTGAAGTGTAGAGTAGAGTAGTGGTAGTGTAGTATAGTGTAGTGTAGTGTAGGGTAATGTAGGGTAGGGTTAGTGTAGGGTAGAGTAGTGTAGTGTAGTATAGGGTAGGGTAGGGTTAGTGTAGAGTAGGGTAGGGTAATGTAGGTTCATGCTCTAGAACATGTAGGGTAGTGCCTCACACAGGTAGGGTAGTGTAGGTCCTAATCCAGGCATCTCCCCAGGGTTCAGTGTAGGATTACTGCAAGTGTAGTGCTGTTGGCTGGTAGGCTCCCTGGTTGTGCCATTAAACCCCTTCAAGGGTAATCCAGAATGCAGCCCGTCTGGTGTTCAGGACATTGTACCTTGTGAATTCTTCTATTAAAGCTTTCCACTGGGTTGAAAGCCAGGGAGGTGGGGGGCAGTACAGGGAACCACTGGTGGAGACGATATAATTCATTATGTATTTTCTGTCATCCAGGCTGTGTCTGACAAACCCCATAAATAATGTTTCTCTGATGACAAACCCCATAAATAATGTTTCTCTGACAAACCCCATAAATAATGTTTCTCTGATGACAAACCCCATAAATAATGTTTCCCTGTCAAACCCCATAAATAATGTTTCCCTGATGCCCCACATAGGACATGCTGTGAAAACAGTAATACTCCCTGACAATATGGAGCATGGGGAGGACAGGAGGAGTCAATGGTAACAGATCGGAGCTGAAACCCCACCTCCTGGAAGACCCCGGCTGCGTCCCAAGTAGAATTTCCTATATAGTGCACTACTTTTGTTAAGCAGATAGGGCTGTCCCACTGGATGTCATCTCTCTGCCCCCCACCAACCACCTCCACCTCACAGCTCTCCTTGATATACAGTCAGGCTACTGCCTTAAATGTAAAGAAAAGCATAGAATTCATTTATCTGAAGTACAACAGGGCAGGTTGGACTGGCCAAGTGTAGGGCAAATAGCCAGATGGGCTGGTCCATTTTTAGCCCAGTGGACAGTCTAACTTTTAATCTGGCTGTTAATGGGGACCTCAGAGGAAAACAATAGGCCGATTTTGGGGCCTGAAAGGAGAAAATTGTCTGTTGTGTTTGAAATACCAGGGCCGATTTCTGGTCCCGGTCTGCCCCTGCAACAAGGTGTGAGTGGCCAATTCAATTAGGTGGCTCAGTGTAGCATGAACAAAGAAGGGACAAACACACGCAACCCTATTGAGATAAACACTGGTAGAACCCTGGAGGGACAGATTAGAGTCAACATACTCTAGTACAGCAGGGCCTGCTGTTCGTGGTCATCAATTTTGATGAATATTCAATAAATAATACATTTTGATGAATGGCATCTATTACAGCTTTCAGCTGGGTTATCCCTGTGGAGGTGGGGGGCATAGGGAACAAAATGGGTGGAGCGATATACACTCAGTGGTATATATTTTCTTCATCATAAGGAGGTACAGTGGTATATATAAATAATGTTTCTCTGATGACAGGTACTATAAATGATGTTTCTCTGATGACAAAGGTACAGTAAATATGATGTCTTAGTGACAAACCCTATAAATGTCTTTCTCTGACAAACCCCATAAATAATGTTTCTCTGATGACAAACCCCAGTAAATAATGATTTCTTAGACAAACCCCAGTAAATAATGATTTCTTAGCAGCAGGAGATGACATAGGATGATGCTTAGCAGCAGACAATATGGAGCATGGGGATACAGTGGACAATATGGAGCATGATGTCTTAGGCAGGAGGGGATCATGGTAACAGATATGCTGTTCCTAGTAGCAGGGAGGTACTATATGATGTCTTCCCAGCCAGAATTGGTGATGTACTTTTGACCAGGGCAGATAGGGTGAGAAGCATGATGATGATGGTGAATAATGTAGTGGTGGTGGTAATGATGATGATGATGGGGCTGATGATGATGATGGTACAGATGATGATGGGGATGATCTGATGGGGAGAAGGATGAAGGTCATTTATTGAAGATGATGGTGATGATGGTGATGATGATGATGGTAAATAATGTAGTGGTGATGGTGGTAATGATGATGATGATGGGGCTGATGATGATGATGGTAATGATGATGATGGGGATGATGATGATGGGGATGATGATGGTGATGAGGAGGATGAAGGTAATGGTGATTGAATTGATGATGGTGATGATGGTGATGATGATGATGATGATGATGATGATGGTGATGCTGATGGTGATCTCATCAGTGTTATGGTGTTCTTTCTCTAGTTAAAGGGCGGACTCCACAAGTCCCCATGGCTACAGGAAATGGAATAATGTCTAAACCAGCCCTCACAGCTATGGTGAGTCCCTGAATGAATGAATGAATGGATGGCCGCCCGTCCGTCTGTCCGTCTGTCCATCCGTCTGTCTGTCTGTCTGTTCAAGAGACTATTGGCATGGGAAACATATGTTAACATTGATCTTTACTGGTATGGGAAACATATGTTAACATTGATCTTTATTGGTATGGGAAACATATGTTAACATTGATCTTTATTGGTATGGGAAACATATGTTAACATTGATCTGTATTGGTATGGGAAACATATGTTAACATTGATCTTTACTGGTATGGGAAACATATGTTAACATTGATCTTTATTGGTATGGGAAACATATGTTAACATTGATCTTTATTGGCATGGGAAACATATGTTAACATTGATCTTTATTGGTATGGGAAACATATGTTAACATTGATCTTTATTGGTATGGGAAACATATGTTAACATTGATCTTTATTGGTATGGGAAACATATGTTAACATTGATCTTTATTGGTATGGGAAACATATGTTAACATTGATCTGTATTGGTATGGGAAACATATGTTAACATTGATCTGTATTGGTATGGGAAACATATGTTAACATTGATCTTTATGTTAACATTGATCTTTACTGGTATGGAAAACATATGTTAACATTGATCTGTATTGGTATGGGAAACATATATTAACATTGATCTGTATTGGTATGGGGAACATACTGTATGTTAACATTGATCTTTATTGGTATGGGAAACATATGTTAACATTGATCTGTATTGGTATGGGAAACATATGTTAACATTGATCTGTATTGGTATGGGAAACATATGTTAACATTGATCTGTATTGGTATGGGAAACATACTGTATGTTAACATTGATCTGTATTGGTATGGGAAACATATGTTAACATTGATCTGTATTGGTATGGGAAACATACTGTATGTTAACATTGATCTTTATTGGTATGGGAAACATACTGTATATTAACATTGATCTTTATTGGTATGGGAAATATACTGTATGTTAACATTGATCTGTATTGGTATGGGAAACACATGTTAACATTGATCTGTATTGGTATGGGAAACACATGTTATCATTGATCTTTATTGGTATGGGAAACATACTGTATGTTAACATTGATCTGTATTGGTATGGGAAACATGTTAACATTGATCTGTATTGGTATGGGAAACATACTGTATGTTAACATTGATCTGTATTGGTATGGGAAACATATATTAACATTGATCTTTATTGGTATGGGAAACATATATTAACATTGATCTTTACTGGTATGGGAAACATACTGTATGTTAACATTGATCTTTACTGGTATGGGGAAACATGTTAACATTGCCAAGGCAAGTGAAGTAGATAATAACTAAAGTGAAATAACCAATAAAAATGAACAGTAAACATTACACTCTCAGAAGTTTCAAAATGATAAAGACATTACAAATGTCATATTATGTTAATATACAGTGTTGTAACGATGTGCAAATGGTTAAAGTACAAAATGGAAAAGAAATGTAGTTTATTTTATTTTATACATCTTTATTTAACCAGGTAGGCCAGTTGAGAACAAGTTCTCATTTACAACTGTGACCTGGCCAAGATAAAGCAAAGCAGCTCGACAAAACATGGGATAAACAAATGTACAGTCAATAACACAATAGAAAAATCTATATATAGTGTGGGAGTATGAAGTAAGGAGGTAAAGGCAATAAACAGGCCATGGTAGCGAAGTAATTACAATTTAGCAATTAACACTGGAGTGATATATATGTGCAGATGAGGATGTGCAAGTAGAGATACTGGTAAGTAAAAGAAAAAGTAAATAAAAACAATATAGGGATGAGGTAGGTAGTTCAATGGGCTGTGTACAGCTGTAGCGATCGGTGAGCTGCTCTGACAGCTGATGCTTAAAGTTGGTAAGGGAGTTTATAAGTCTCCAACTTCAGGGATTTTTGCAATTCTTTCATGTCATTGGCAGAAGAACTGGAAGGAAAGGCGGCCAAAGGAAGTGTCGGCTTTGTGGATGACCAGCAAAATATACCTGCTGGAGCGGGTGCCAAGGGTGGGTGTTGCTATGGTGACCAGTGAGCTCGGATTAGGCGGGGCTTTACCTAGAAAATACTTTTTGATGACCTGAAGCCAGTGGATTTGACGACGAATATGTAGCGAGGACCAGCCAAAGACAGCATACAGGTCACAGTGGTGGGTAGTATATGGGGCTTTGGTGACTAAACGGATGGCAATGTGATAGACTGCATCCAATTTGCTGAGTAGAGTGTTGGAGGCTATTTTGTAAATGAGATCGCCGAAGTCAAGGATCGGTAGGATAGTCAGTTTTACGAGGGTATGTTTGGCAGCATGAGTGAAGGAAGCTTTGTTGCGAAATAGGAAGTCGATTCTAGATTCCATTTTTTGATTGGAGATGCTTAATATGAGTCTGAAAGGAGAGTTTACAGTCTAGCCAGACACTTAGGTATTTGTAGTTGTCCACATATTCTAAGTCAGAGCCGTCCAGAACTAGAGGTCGACCAATTAATTGGAATGGCAGATTAATTAGTGCCGATTTCATGTTTCCATAACAATCGGAAATCGGTAATATTGGATACCGATTTTGCCCAATTTTTTTTACACCTTTATTTAATGTTCATTTAACTCGGCAAGTCAGTTAAGAACACATTCTTATTTTCAATGACGGCCTAGGAACAGTGGGTTAACTGCCTTGTTCAGGGGCAGAACGACAGATTTGTACCTTGTCAGCTCAGGGATTCAATCTTGCAACCTTATGGTTAACTAGTCCCAACGCTCTAACCACCTGCCTCACGAGGAGCCTGCCTGTTACGTGAATGCAGTAAGAAGCCAAGGTAAGTTGCTGGCTAGCATTAAACTTAATCAATCATAATCACTAGTTATAACTACACATGGTTGATGATATTACTAGTTTATCTAGCGTGTCCTGCGTTGCATATAATCGATGCAGTGTGCATTCGTGACAAAGGACTGTTGTTGCCCCAGTGTTGAGAGAGAGAGAGAGAGAGAGAGAGAGAGGTGGAGCAGAGTAAATGAGAGAGAGAGAGGGGAGAAGTAGCAGTGTGCATTCACGACAAAGGACTGTTTTGCCCCAGTGTGTACCTAACCGTAAACACCAATGCCTTTCTTAAAATCCATACACAGAAGTATATATTTTTAAACCTGCATATTTCGCTAAAAGAAATCCAGGTTAGCAGGCAATATTAACCAGGTGAAATTGTGTCCCTTCTCTTGCGTTCATTGCACGCAGAGTCAGGGTATATGCAACAGTTTGGGCCACCTGGCTCATTGCGAACTAATTTTCCAGAATTTTTAGTAATTATGACATAACATTGAAGGTTGTAACAGGAATATTTAGACTTATGGATGCCACCCGTTAGATAAAATACTGAACACTTCCGTATTTCACTGAAAGAATAAACGTCTTGTTTTCGAGATGATAGTTTCTGGATTCGCCCATATTAATGACCTAAGGCTCGTATTTCTGTGTGTTATTATGTTATAATTAAGTCTATGATTTGATAGAGCAGTCTAACTGAGCGATGGTAGGCAGCAGCAAGCTCAGAAGCATTCATTCAAACAGCACTTTTGTGCGTTTTGCCAGCAGCTCTGCTGTTTATGACTTTTGTTCCCCTTGCTCTGCATGGCTGTTGTCATTGTGTTCCTGGACTTTAGAAAGGCAGGGCAGGATGGATACAGGTCTGTAACAGTTTGGGTCTAGAGTTTCTCCCCCTATGAAGAGGGGGATGACCGCGGCCGCTTTCCAGTCTTTAGGAAACTCAGACGATACGAAAGAGAGGTTGAACAGACTAGTAATAGGGGTTGCAACAATGGCGGCTAGATTGTCTAGCCCAGCTGATTTGTAGGGATCCAGATTTTGCAGCTCTTTCAGAACATCAGCAGTCTGGATTTGGGTGAAGGAGAAGTGGGGGGGGGAGCGGGCTTGGGCCAGTTGCTGCGGGGGGGTGCAGAGTTGTTGGCCGGGGTTGGGGTAGCCAGGTGGAAAGCATAGCCACAGGGACTATTCGATGCTAGTGCTGTATGCCAAAGAACATTTTTTTGTGCTGGTCAAGTGCAGTCAAGTCTGGAGTGGAGTCATAGTTCACATTTTTTTGAATGGGGCATGCTTATTTAAGATTGTGAGGAAAGCACTTTTAAAGAACAACCAGGCATCCTCTACTGACGGGATGAGAGCAATATCCTTCCAGGATACCCGGGCCAGGTCGATTAGAAAAGTCTGCTCGCTGAAGTGTTTTAGGGGGCGTTTGATGGTGATGAGGGGTGACCGTTTGACCGCGCACCCATAACGGACGCAGGCAATGAGGCAGTGATCGCTGAGATCCTGGTTGAAGACAGCAGAGGGCAGGTTGGTCAGAATGATATCTATGAGGGTGCCCGTGTTTATGGATTTAGGGTTGTACCTGGTAGGTTCCTTGATAATTTGTTTGAGACTGAAGACCTCTAGCTCAGATTGTAGTATCGCCGGAGTGTTAAGTATATCCCAGTTTAGGTCACGTAACAGTACGAACTCTGAAGATAAATGGGAGGCAATTAATTCACATATGGCCTCCAGGGCACAGCTGGGGGCTGAGGGGGGTCTATAACAAGCGACAACATTTAGAGACTTATTTCTTGAAAGGTTGATTTTAAAAAAGTAGAAGCTCGAACTGTTTTGGCACAGACCTGGATATATGGGTTGTATTTACAATGGTGTTTGTTCTTCACTGGTTGCCCTTTTCTTGTGGTGACAGATCACAAATATTGCTTCTGTGATGACACACTGTGGTCTATCACCCAGTAGATACGGGAGTTTATCAAAATCGGGTTTGTTTTCAAATTCTTTGTGGATCTGTGTAATCTGAGGGAGGTATGTGTCTCTAATATGGTTATACATCTGGCAGGAGGTTAGGAAGTGCAGCTCAGTTTCCACCTCATTTTGTGGGCAGTGTGCACATAGCCTGTCTTCTCTTGAGAGCCTGGTCTGCCTACAGCGGCCTTTCTCAATAGCAAGGCTATGCCCACTGAGTCTGTACATAGTCAAAGCTTTCCTTAAGTTTGGGTCAGTCACAGTGGTCAGGTATTCTGCCACTGTCTACTCTCTGTTTAGGGCCAAAAAGCTAAATTTTATACATTTTTTATTAATTATCTTTTTGATGTCTCATGATTTGGTTGGGTCTAATTGTGTTGCTGTCCTGGGGCTCTGTGGGGTGTGTTTGTGTTTGTGAACAGAGTCCAGGACCAGCTTGCTTAGGGGACTCTTCTCCAGGTTCATCTCTCTGTAGAAGATGGCTTTGTTATGGAAGGTTTGGGAACCACTTTCTTTTTAGGTGGTTGTACAATTTAACGGATCTTTCTGGTAGTCTTTAAAAGTTGATTCTAAGATTTATACTTCATCATGTATATGTTTTTGCTGTTTGTTCTTTGCCAGAACAATTGGAGAAGTGGTTTACATCTCCATTTTTGATAGATATTTCTTTGTTTTGTTGCTTGTTTAGTTTTTTACAATTTTCACAGAATTGTTTTTATTTAACATTTATTTAACTGTTAAGAACAAATTATTATTTTTAATGACAGCCTACCTGCCTTGTTCAGGGACAGAATGACAGATTTTTACCTTGTCAGCTTGGGGATTCGATTCATCAACCTTTTGGTTACTGGCCCAATGCTTTAACCCCTAGGCTACCTGCCGCCCCGTGTGGTTAGAGTCTTTGTATTCTTCAATTACATTGAGCTGATTTCTGACGTGCTGTTCCTTCTTTTTCCGTAGTGTATTTCTGTATTGTTTTCGTGATTCACCATAGTGAAGTCGTAGACTCATGTTTTTGGTTGGACATGTTTCTCAATTTCTTTTAGGTTTTTACATTCTTCATCAAACAATTTGTCATTGTTGTTCATTTTATTCGGTTTTCTGTTAGACATTTTTAGATTTGATAAGGAAGCTGAGATGTCAAACTGTTAAGATTTTCTACTGCCAAGTTTACACTTTCACAATTACGGTGGAACGTTTGGTCCAGGAAGTTGTGTTATGCAGGTGAATGAGGACCCAAAAGTGACTTTTTCTGTTAGACATTTTTAGATTTGATAAAAAGGGAAAAGGTACTACTCTAAAAAACAAAAGCTGAGATGTCAAACTGTTAAGATTTTCTACTGCCAAGTTTACACTTTCACAATTACGGTGGAACGTTTGGTCCAGGAAGTTGTCTGAGAAGAGGGGACAGAACAAACAGGAGGAAAAGACATTAAACACTTCACATGGATTGAATTTTGTTTTTGACCCAAAACAACAGGTGTAAAAGGTGAACAAAAAATCAAAAAGAAATGTCTCACTATGGTTTTTTAAAGGTAGTTTTCCACACTACATTCCTTCCTTCTATAGCATTTCTTAATATTATTCAGTTCCATGATTGAGTATTTATATATACAACAAGCAAAGTGATCATGTGGTTTATACTGTATGTGGCTGCTAGTTCTGTGTTTGCATGTGATCAGCGGTACATTCATTCCAGCCAATTCTGGAGAAAAACATTTCTTCAACGGAAGAAAACGGAATGAAACAGGGAAAAATATACCTGAATTTGTCCACTTAAAACTCTCAACTGTTGGACTAATGATGACAACTGAGGTCAGCTAGATGTGTGAAAGTGTAAAAGGTGTTACTGAATGTGTCACTGTCTGTCACCTTGACTACTCAAATTTCCCTCGACCTATGCATCTAAGTTGCTAACTTTCATTCATCAGGCTACATTGTAGCAACCTCATGACGGGTATAGGGAAAATTGTAGTATCATAGCTCTGTTCACGTAGACTGTGATTTTGTTGTGATCTGATAGGGGAGTCAGTGGGCTGACTGTGGTCTGATAAGGGTGTCAGTGGGCTGACTGAACACTCTGAGAGATTCTTGGCTGAGGTAAGTGGTAAAGTAGTCTACAGTACTACTACTGCTATTTATCTATTTATCTATTTATCTATTTATCCATCTATCTGCTTATCTATCTGCTTATCTATCCATATCTATCTGCTTATCTATCCATATCTATCTGCTTATCTATCCATATCTATCTGCTTATCTATCCATATCTATCTGCTTATCTATCCATATCTATCTGCTTATCTATCCGTATCTATCCATATCTATCCGTATCTATCCATGTCTGTCCATGTCTGTCCATGTCTGTCCATGTCTGTCCATGTCTGTCCATGTCCGTCCGTCCGTCCGTCCGTCTGTCTGTGTACCCAACTATGTGCATTGGAGTAGAAGTGCTTCATCTTCCCTGCAGAATGCTGTGTTTCGTTGACTAATGTTTCTCTACTGTTCCCTCTTCTCTATTGTTTACATCCTAGTCTGCACCCCAAATGTTCAGTTGATAGGGAATAGGGTGCAATTTGGGACTCAGTGACATCTGTGTCCAGTGAGTGTTATTGTCCTCGCTAGTTCCATCAGGAACATGTTACCAGGGATGTTACCTCTCCAGAAGACTCTATAATGCTGCTCTGTCTCAATGTGTTTATATCAGTCTGATTATATTATATGTATTATATATGTGTATATGTTCTCCAGATGCTACTAATGGATATTTACAATTCCCCCTCCTCCCCCTCCACCCCTCCCCCTCAGCCTTCTCCTCTTC
Organism: Oncorhynchus gorbuscha; assembly: GCF_021184085.1. NCBI lineage: Eukaryota > Metazoa > Chordata > Actinopteri > Salmoniformes > Salmonidae > Oncorhynchus > Oncorhynchus gorbuscha. Next base: position 85,259,814 of record NC_060183.1, on the reverse strand, counting down.
CCCTCCCCCCCATCCTCCCCATTCTCCATTTCCTCCCACTCCTCCTCTTCTGCTGCATGGAGACATATTTGGAATTCCTTCCTTTTTCCTTTAACCGTTTCCTCTCATCATCAGACCAGTTGATCAGACTAGTTTTGCACATTCTCTGTACTCTGTTGTTGGTACCATTGTTTTTGTTATTGTTCCCGAAAAAATGCCTTCATTTTAAACATCCTACCACAGTACCATTGATCTCGTAGGGGCCTGGCCTTGTTCCACTCCGGGCCTATTGGGAGGGGAAACAAAAGCAGGATGGTTGTCAGATTGTTGCACAGCTGAATAGAGCCGACAGGGCCGTAACTCGAGTTGACAATGTGTGGCTACTGTGATCAGTCCCTGATTGCCCTAGAATGGGAGAGAAACCTCCACCACCACATTAGGCTTGCATTATTCAACGGGTGTGCTGAGAGAGAGAGAGAGAGAGAGAGAGAGAGAGAGAGAGAGAGAGAGAGAGAGAGAGAGAGAGAGAGAGAGAGAGAGAGAGAGAGAGAGAGAGAGAGAGAGAGAGAGAGAGAGAGAGAGAGAGAGAGAGAGAGAGAGAGAGAGAGAGTAAACGGAGAGAGAAGAGAGAGACGGAGAGAGAGAGAGAGAGAGAGAAGGAGAGAGAGAGAGAGAGAGAGAAGGAGAGAGAGAGAGAGAGAGAGAGAGAGAGAGAGAGAGACGGAGAGGAGAGAGAGAGAGACAGAGAGAGAGACAGAGAGAGAGAGAGAGAGAGAGAGATGGAGCAGAGTAAATCAGAGAGAGAAGGGAGAGAAGGAGAAAGAGAGAGAGAGAGGTAGAGAAAAGTAAAGCAGAGAGAGAGAGAAGGAGAAAGAGAGAGAGTGAGAGAGAGAGAGAGAGGTGGAGCAGAGTAAAGAGAGAGAGAGAGAGAGAGAGAGAGAGAGAGAGAGAGAGAGAGAGAGAGAGAGAGAGAGAGAGAGAGAGGTGGAGCAGAGTAAATCAGAGTGAGAGAGAGAGGAAGGGAGCTTAATCTGTTCCACTGCATCTCACCGGTGACAGCAGACTGGGTTCATCAGTAGCCTCCTACAGCTCAACAGAAGTGTACCTCGCGGGTGTTTTCTACCGTAGCATTACTTTTATCCTAGGCATCTAACAGCACGGCGCAGGACTTTTGGAATCCAGACTTAGAAAGCTTGATGCCTCATGCAGTGAACAGGTAAAATAATTTAACACATTACCCTGTTCATTTTTACGAAGAGTTCTATTTGTGGTAGAGAGAGAGAGAAGCCCTAATGAGGTCAGTGGAGCTAGGTGATGGACTGCAGAGAGAGAGAGAGAGAGAGAGAGAGAAGCCCTAAAGAGGTCAGTGGAGCTAGGTGACGGACTGCAGAGAGAGAGAAGCCCTAATGAGGTCAGTGGAGCTAGGTGACGGACTGCAGAGAGAGAGAAGTCCTAAAGAGGTCAGTGGAGCTAGCTGATGGACTGCAGAGAGAGAGAAGTCCTAAAGAGGTCAATGGAGCTAGCTGATGGACTGCAGAGAGAGAGAAGCCCTAAAGAGGTCAGTGGAGCTAGGTGGACTGCAGAGAGAGATAAGCCCTAAAGAGGTCAGTGGAGCTAGCTGATGGACTGCAGAGAGAGAGAGAGAGAAGCCCTAAAGAGGTCAGTGGAGCTAGCTGATGGACTGCAGAGAGAGAGAAGTCCTAAAGAGGTCAGTGGAGCTAGCTGATGGACTGCAGAGAGAGAGAAGTCCTAAAGAGGTCAGTGGAGCTAGCTGATGGACTGCAGAGAGAGAGAAGTCCTAAAGAGGTCAGTGGAGCTAGGTGACGGACTGCAGTGCCAGAGAGAAGTGCCTAAAGGCAGTGCCAGTGGAGCTCTGGCTGCCATGGACTGCATACCTCTGGCAGTGCCAGGTTGGTTCTAAAGAGGTCAGGTGGAGCTGGCAGTGCCTGATGGACTGCAGCCAGGTTGGATCTGATAGAGTGCCAAGTCTAACCTCTGGAGGCCAGTGGAGCTCTGGCAGTGCCAGGTTGGATCTGATACCTCTGGCAGTGCCAGGTTGGTTCTGGTGCCTCTGGCAGTGCCAGGTTGGATCTGATACCTCTGGCAGTGCCAGGTTGGTTCTGGTGCCTCTGGCAGTGCCAGGTTGGGTCTGGTCCGGCTGGCAGTGCCAGGTTGGATCTGAATACATACGGATGTCCGGTAAATTTCTCAAATTTCCAGGAAATTAAAATATTCACGGTCAAATTGTCTGGAGACACATTTTCCGAAAGGAAACTGAAACGGCATATAAATGGCCAGTGTCACTTTGTTTGTGCTGCACACCATGGTTCACCAGCAGCCGCAAACATCGAAAGATTAAGCCACAAGACAAAAAAGCTTGCAAGAATTGGACCCTATCTTTTCATTTCCGCCTAAAATGACATACCCAAATCTAACTGCCTGTAGCTCAGGCCCTGAAGCAAGGATATGCATATTCTTGGTACCATTTGAAAGGAAACACTGTGAAAGGAATGTAGGAGAATATAACACAATAGATCTGGTAAAAGATAATACAAAAGAAAAAAAAAACGTTTTTTAAAATTATTTTGTACCGTCATCTTTGAAATGCAAGAGAAAGGCCATCATGTATTACTCCAGCCCAGGTGCAATTTAGATATTGGCCACTAGATGGCAGCAATGTACGTGCAAAGTCTTAGACTGATCCAATGAAACATTGTATTTCTGTTCAAAATCAAGACGGCCCAAATGTGCCTAATTTGTTTATTAATAACTTTTCATGTTCAAAACTGTGCACTCTCCTCAAACAATAGCATGGTATTATTTCACTGTAATAGCTACTGTAAATTGGACAGTGCAGTTAGATTAACAAGAATTTAATCTTTCTGCCAATATCAGATATGTTTATGTCCTGGGAAATGTTCTTGTTACTTACAACCTCATGCTAAACTAATTAGCCTACGTTAGCTGAACCGTCCCGCGAGGGGGACACCAATCTTGGAGAAGTTTTCAACTTCCCCTCATAGTCATCTGTAGGTGGAGAATTTTATAGTCTTTATTTATTTAATTGTATAAATATATATTATATTTGAGATTCTTCAAAGTAGACACCCTTTGCCTTGATGACAGGTTTGCAGAAAAATAAAATAGGAACCACAATGGAAATCAGTCCCCACCTTTATTGTGCAATCCCGGTCACTTCAAATGATTTGTGTTTGTATATATTCTTAAACTGATACAATCAATCCAAACTGTCCAGTGGTCATTTGATGAAAAGAAAGAGACATCTGGTATAAAACACCAACAAGTTTAATGACATTCAGAGATTGTCAAGCCAAGTCTTCAATACCGGTTAAGCCTATATTTTTTATTTTTTTATTTCACCTTTATTTAACCAGGTAGGCTAGTTGAGAACAAGTTCTCATTTGCAACTGCGACCTGGCCAAGATAAAGCATAGCAGTGTGAACAGACAACACAGAGTTACACATGGAGTAAACAATTAACAAGTCAATAACACAGTAGAAAAAAAGGGGGGAGTCTATATACAATGTGTGCAAAAGGCATGAGGAGGTAGGCGAATAATTACAATATTGCAGATTAACACTGGAGTGATAAATGATCAGATGATCATGTACAGGTAGAGATATTGGTGTGCAAAAGAGCAGAAATAAGGTAGAGAGGAAGACTTTTACATATTTTTATTTAACGAGGCAAGTCACTTAAGAACAAATTCTTATTTACGATGGCAGCCTACCGGGGAACAGTGGGTTAACTGCCTTGTTCAGGGGCAGTTATTTTTTACCTTATCAGCTCGGGGACTCGGTTGCTGACCCAACGCTCAAACCACTAGGATACCTGCCGCTGCAAAGATGGGATATCTCCATTTTAGTCGACCGACAGGCCAAGATTTCAATACTGGGAAAGCCTACAAGGTAGGCAGTAGGGCTGTCCTCAGTGTATTAGTAGTAGAAGGCTGTAGGTCAGGTCAGTGTATTAGTAGTAGAAGGCTGAAGGTCAGTGTATTAGCAGTAGACGGCTGAAGGTCAGGTCAGTATATTAGTAGTAGAAGGCTGTAGGTCACGTCAGTGTATTAGTAGTAGAAGGCTGTAGGTCAGTGTATTAGTAGTAGAAGGCTGTAGGTCAGTGTATTAGTAGTAGAAGGCTGTAGGTCAGTGTATTAGTAGTAGAAGGCTGTAGGTCAGTGTATTAGTAGTAGAAGGCTGTAGGTCAGTGTATTAGCAGTAGACGGCTGTAGGTCAGTGTAGTAGAAGGCTGTTGGTCAGTGTATTAGTAGTAGAAGGCTGTAGGTCAGTGTATTAGCAGTAGACGGCTGTAGGTCAGTGTATTAGTAGTAGAAGGCTGTAGGTCAGTGTATTAGTAGTAGAAGGCTGTAGGTCAGTGTATTAGTAGTAGAAGGCTGTAGGTCAGTGTATTAGTAGTAGAAGGCTGTAGGTCAGTGTATTAGAAGTAGAACACTGTAGGTCAGGTCAGTGTATTAGCAGTAGAAGGATGTAGGTCAGTGTATTAGTAGTAGAAGGCTGTAGGTCAGTGTATTAGTAGTAGAAGGCTGAAGGTCAGGTCAGTGTATTAGTAGTAGAAGGCTGTAGGTCAGTGTATTAGTAGTAGAAGGCTGTAGGTCAGGTCAATGTATTAGTAGTAGAAGGCTGTAGGTCAGTGTATTAGCAGTAGAAGGCTGTAGGTCAGTGTATTAGTAGTAGAAGGCTGTAGGTCAGTGTATTAGCAGTAGAAGGCTGAAGGTCAGGTCAGTGTATTAGTAGTAGAAGGCTGTAGGTCAGTGTATTAGTAGTAGAAGGCTGTAGGTCAGGTCAATGTATTAGTAGTAGAAGGCTGTAGGTCAGTGTATTAGCAGTAGAAGGCTGTAGGTCAGTGTATTAGTAGTAGAAGGCTGTAGGTCAGTGTATTCGCAGTAGAAGGCTGTAGGTCAGTGTATTAGCAGTAGAAGGCTGTAGGTCAGTGTATTAGCGGTAGACGGCTGTAGGTCAGTGTATTAGCAGTAGAAGGCTGTAGGTCAGGTCAGTGTATTAGTAGTAGAAGGCTGTAGATCAGTGTATTAGTAGTAGAAGGCTGTAGGTCAGCTCAGTGTATTAGCAGTAGAAGGCTGTAGGTCAGTGTATTAGCAGTAGAAGGCTGTAGGTCCGTGTATTAGCAGTAGAAGGCTGTAGGTCCGTGTATTAGCAGTAGAAGGCTGTAGGTCAGGTCAGTGTATTAGTAGTAGAAGGCTGTAGGTCAGTGTATTAGTAGTAGAAGGCTGTAGGTCAGTGTATTAGCAGTAGACGGCTGTAGGTCAGTGTATTAGTAGTAGAAGGCTGAAGGTCAGGTCAGTGTATTAGTAGTAGAAGGCTGTAGGTCAGTGTATTAGCAGTAGACGGCTGTAGGTCAGTGTATTAGTAGTAGAAGGCTGTAGGTCAGTGTATTAGTAGTAGAAGGCTGTAGGTCAGTGTATTAGTAGTAGAAGGCTGTAGGTCAGTGTATTAGTAGTAGAAGGCTGTAGGTCAGGTCAGTGTATTAGTAGTAGAAGGCTGTAGGTCAGTGTATTAGAAGTAGAACACTGTAGGTCAGGTCAGTGTATTAGTAGTAGAAGGCTGTAGGTCAGTGTATTAGTAGTAGAAGGCTGAAGGTCAGGTCAGTGTATTAGTAGTAGAAGGCTGTAGGTCAGGTCAGTGTATTAGTAGTAGAAGGCTGTAGGTCAGTGTATTAGAAGTAGAACACTGTAGGTCAGGTCAGTGTATTAGTAGTAGAAGGCTGTAGGTCAGGTCAGTGTATTAGCAGTAGAAGGCTGAAGGTCAGGTCAGTGTATTAGCAGTAGAAGGCTGAAGGTCAGGTCAGTGTATTAGTAGTAGAAGGCTGTAGGTCAGTGTATTAGCAGTAGAAGGCTGAAGGTCAGGTCAGTGTATTAGCAGTAGAAGGCTGTAGGTCAGGTCAGTGTATTAGTAGTAGAAGGCTGTAGGTCAGTGTATTAGTAGTAGAAGGCTGAAGGTCAGGTCAGTGTATTAGCAGTAGAAGGCTGAAGGTCAGGTCAGTGTATTAGTAGTAGAAGGCTGAAGGTCAGGTCAGTGTATTAGCAGTAGAAGGCTGAAGGTCAGGTCAGTGTATTAGTAGTAGAAGGCTGAAGGTCAGGTCAGTGTATTAGTAGTAGAAGGCTGAAGGTCAGGTCAGTGTATTAGCAGTAGAAGGCTGAAGGTCAGGTCAGTGTATTAGTAGTAGAAGGCTGAAGGTCAGGTCAGTGTATTAGTAGTAGAAGGCTGTAGGTCAGGTCAGTGTATTAGTAGTAGAAGGCTGTAGGTCAGTGTATTAGAAGTAGAACACTGTAGGTCAGGTCAGTGTATTAGTAGTAGAAGGCTGAAGGTCAGGTCAGTGTATTAGTAGTAGAAGGCTGTAGGTCAGGTCAGTGTATTAGTAGTAGAAGGCTGTAGGTCAATGTATTAGTAGTAGAAGGCTGTAGGTCAGGTCAATGTATTAGTAGTAGAAGGCTGTAGGTCAGTGTATTAGTAGTAGAAGGCTGTAGGTCAGTGTATTCGCAGTAGAAGGCTGTAGGTTAGTGTATTAGTAGTAGAAGGCTGTAGGTCAGTGTATTAGCAGTAGAAGGCTGTAGGTCAGTGTATTAGCGGTAGACGGCTGTAGGTCAGTGTATTAGCAGTAGAAGGCTGTAGGTCAGGTCAGTGTATTAGTAGTAGAAGGCTGTAGGTCAGGTCAGTGTATTAGCAGTAGAAGGCTGTAGGTCAGTGTATTAGCAGTAGAAGGCTGTAGGTCCGTGTATTAGCAGTAGAAGGCTGTAGGTCCGTGTATTAGCAGTAGAAGGCTGTAGGTCAGGTCAGTGTATTAGTAGTAGAAGGCTGTAGGTCAGTGTATTAGTAGTAGAAGGCTGTAGGTCAGTGTATTAGTAGTAGAAGGCTGTAGGTCAGTGTATTAGTAGTAGAAGGCTGTAGGTCAGTGTATTAGTAGTAGAAGGCTGTAGGTCAGTGTATTAGTAGTAGAAGGCTGTAGGTCAGGTCAGTGTATTAGCAGTAGAAGGCTGTAGGTCAGTGTATTAGAAGTAGAACGCTGTAGGTCAGGTCAGTGTATTAGCAGTAGAAGGCTGTAGGTCAGGTCAGTGTATTAGTAGTAGAAGGCTGTAGGTCAGTGTATTAGTAGTAGAAGGCTGTAGGTCAGTGTATTAGTAGTAGAAGGCTGTAGGTCAGTGTATTAGCAGTAGAAGGCTGTAGGTCAGTGTATTAGTAGTAGAAGGCTGTAGGTCAGTGTATTAGTAGTAGAAGGCTGTAGGTCAGTGTATTAGTAGTAGAAGGCTGTAGGTCAGGTCAGTGTATTAGCAGTAGACGGCTGTAGGTCAGTGTATTAGTAGTAGAAGGCTGTAGGTCAGGTCAGTGTATTAGTAGTAGAAGGCTGTAGGTCAGTGTATTAGCAGTAGAAGGCTGTAGGTCAGTGTATTAGTAGTAGAAGGCTGTAGGTCAGTGTATTAGTAGTAGAAGGCTGTAGGTCAGTGTATTAGTAGTAGAAGGCTGTAGGTCAGTGTATTAGTAGTAGAAGGCTGTAGGTCAGGTCAGTGTATTAGCAGTAGACGGCTGTAGGTCAGTGTATTAGTAGTAGAAGGCTGTAGGTCAGTGTATTAGTAGTAGAAGGCTGTAGGTCAGGTCAGTGTATTAGCAGTAGAAGGCTGTAGGTCAGTGTATTAGCAGTAGAAGGCTGTATGTCAGTCAGTGTTTAAGAATTGACATGTGTCTATACCTGCATTGCTCGCTGTTGCGGTTTTATGCTGGGTTTCTGTATAGCACTTTGTGACACCGGCTGATATAAAAAGGACTTTATAAATCCATTTGATTGATTGGCTGATTGATCCATTACGTTATTAAATGCATTGTTTTCAGAGGGTTGTCATAAAGCACAAGACTAACTTCCACTGGACAAAAAATAATCTGATACTAACTGATAGTTGAGGTCCTTTTCATTTCCAAAGGTCTGTCCTCCTCACTGTTAGTTTCTGTTGAAGACGAGTGTCCTCATTCTGCTAGAATATTAAACACCCAGATAACCACTGTATCCTCTTTCTGCTACGAGATTAGCCTATTTAGCTAGCCTTTCCCCTGACTAATTGTAGCCTAACCAATATCAAAAACGGAGGATCAGTGAAAACTCAAATCTGACATTGATTGATTTATCAAGACGAGTCTCAAAGCAGTTCGATGGCCCGTAAAAATACAAACGGCACTGAAATTATCATCTAGTTTATCTATTTGTATTTATTATGGATCACCATTAGTTCGTGCCAAAGCAGCAGCTACTCTTCCTGGGCTCCAGCAATATTAAGGCAATTTTACAGCTTTAAAAACATTACAATACATTCACAACAAGTATGCTCCTTCAGACCCCTACTCTACTACCTCATATCTACAACGCAAAGTCCATGTGTACGTTTGTGCGTATGTTTCTGTTGCCCTAATTTTACTACTTCCTCAGGTAGTTGATGTGGAATAGAGTTCCATGTAGTCATGTTTCTATGTAGTACTGTGGAATAGAGTTCCATGTAGTCATGGCTCTATGTAGTACTGTGGAATAGAGTTCCATGTAGTCATGGTTCTATGTAGTACTGTGGAATAGAGTTCCATGTAGTCATGGCTCTATGTAGTACTGTGGAATAGAGTTCCATGTAGTCATTGCTCTATGTAGTACTGTGGAATAGAGTTCCATGTAGTCATGGCTCTATGTAGTACTGTGGAATAGAGTTCCATGTAGTCATGGCTCTATGTAGTACTGTGGAATAGAGTTCCATGTAGTCATGGCTCTATGTAGTACTGTGGAATAGAGTTCCATGTAGTCATGGCTCTATGTAGTACTGTGGAATAGAGTTCCATGTAGTCATGGCTCTATGTAGTACTGTGGAATAGAGTTCCATGTAGTCATGGCTTTATGTAGTACTGTGGAATAGAGTTCCATGTAGTCATGGCTCTATGTAGTACTGTGGAATAGAGTTCCATGTAGTCATGGCTCTATGTAGTACTGTGGAATAGAGTTCCATGTAGTCATGGCTTTATGTAGTACTGTGGAATAGAGTTCCATGTAGTCATGGCTCTATGTAGTACTGTGGAATAGAGTTCCATGTAGTCATGGCTCTATGTAGTACTGTGGAATAGAGTTCCATGTAGTCATGGCTCTATGTAGTACTGTGGAATAGAGTTCCATGTAGTCATGGCTCTATGTAGTACTGTGGAATAGAGTTCCATGTAGTCATGGCTCTATGTAGTACTGTGGAATAGAGTTCCATGTAGTCATGGCTCTATGTAGTACTGTGGAATAGAGTTCCATGTAGTCATGGCTCTATGTAGTACTGTGGAATAGAGTTCCATGTAGTCATGGCTCTATGTAGTACTGTGGAATAGAGTTCCATGTAGTCATGGCTTTATGTAGTACTGTGTGCCTCCCATAGTCTGTTCTGGACTTTGGGACTGTGAAGAGACCTCTGGTGGCATGTCTTCTGGGGTATGTATGGGTGTGCCAGTAGTTCAAACAGACAGCTTGGTGCATTCAACATGTCAATAGTTCTCATAAATACAAGTTGTGATGAAGTCAATCTCTCCTTCACATTGAGCCAGGAGAGATTGACCTACATATTATTAATGTTAGCTCTCTGTGTACATCCAAGGGCCAGCCGTGCGGCCCTGTTTTGAGCCAATTTACATTTTCTTAAGTCCCTCTTTGTAGTCCAGGTGCGGCAAAACTAGGGCCTTGTAGGACCTGCCTTGTTGCTGTTAAGAAGGTAAAGCACCTGGACTACATAGAGGGACTTAAGAAAATGTCAGCGCTTTATTATTGACAGACTTCTCCCCATCTTAGCTACTGTTGTATAAATATGTTTTGACCATGACAGTTTATAATCCAGGGTTACTCCAAGCAGTTTTAGTCACCTCTACTTGCTCAATTTCCACATTATTTAATACAAGATTTAGTTGAGGTTTAGGGTTTAGTGAATGATTTGTCCAAAAATACAATGCTTTTATTTTATTGTAATATTTAGGACTAATTTATTCCTTGCCACCCATTCTGAAACTGACTGCAGTTCTTTGTTAAGTGTTGATGTCATTTCAGTCTCTGTAGTAGCTGACGTGTCTAGTGTTGATGTCATTTCAGTTGCTGTAGTAGCTGACCTGTAATAGTGTTGATGTCATTTCAGTCTCTGTAGTAGCTGCCGTGTCTAGTGTTGATGTCATTTCAGTTGCTGTAGTAGCTGCCGTGTGTTGAGTCATCCGCATACATAGACACTCTGGCTTTACTCGTGTTATTAGTAAAGTTTGAAAACAGTAAGGGTCCTAGACAGCTGCCCTGGGGAATTCCTGATTCTAACTGGATTATGTTGTAGAGGCTTCCATTAAAGAACACCCTTTGTGTTCTGTTAGACAGGTAACTCTTTATCCACATTATAGCAGGGGGTGTAAAGCCATAACACAAATTTTTCTAGCAGCAGACTATGATTGATAATGACAAAAGCTGCACTGATGTCTAACAAAACAGTCCCCACAATCATTGTATCATCCATTTCTCTCAGACAATCATCAGTCATTTGTGTAAGTGCTGTGCTTGTTGAATGTCCTTCCCTATAAGCACGCTGAAATTCTGTTGTCAATTTGTTTACAGGAAGATTGCATTGTATCTGGTCAAACACCATTGTTTTCCATAAGTTTATTAAGGGTTGGTAACAGACTGATTGGTCGGCTATTTGAGCCAGTGAAGGTGGCTTTACTATTCTTAGGTACCGGAATGACTTTTGCTTCCCTCCAGGCCTGAGGGCACATACTTTCTGGTAGGCTTAGACTGAAGAGATGGCAAATAGGAGTGGCAATATCATCTACTATCATCCTCAGTAACTTTCCATCCAAGTTGTCAGACCTCTTTGTCCTGTCATTGTTGATAGTACTTATTTGACAATACTTTTTTCACCTCTTCCACACTAACTTCAAAATTACAACGCTTGTCTTCCATAATTTGTTCAGATGTGTAGTGTCAGTGTTTGTTGCTGGCCTGTAATGCCAAAAGTTGCTAAACTTGCCTATGAAAAAAAGTCATGAAAGTAGTTGGCAATATCAGTGGGTTTTGTGATGAATGAGCCATCTGATTCAATGAATGATGTATCTGAGTTTGCTTTTTTTCCAATCCTTTGTTTCTTGTTTTCCTTTTGTTGAGGGTTGGTCCCTGGATACGTGAATAACTACTTCCTGTCTGACGTGGCCAGTCGTATTGTTGCTGAGATGATAATCAAATAGGCAGCTTCCTCTCTCTCTCTCCCCGTCTCTCTCTCTCCCCATGTCTCTCTCTCTCCCCATCTCTCTCTCTCTCCCCATCTCTCTCTCTCTCCTCCGTCTCTCTCTCTCCCCATCTCTCTCTCTACCCATCTCTCTCCCCATCTCTCTCTCTACCCATCTCTCTCCCCGTCTCTCTCTCTCCGTCTCTCTCTCCCCGTCTCTCTCTCGCTACCCATCTCTCCCCGTCTCTCTCTCGCTACCCATCTCTCCCCGTCTCTCTCTCGCTACCCATCTCCCCATTTCTCCCTCCCCATCTCTCTCTCACCATCTCTCTCCCATCTCCCCATTTCTCTCTCACCATCTCTCTCCCCATCTCCCCATTTCTCCCTCCCCATCTCTCTCTCACCATCTCTCTCCCCATCTCTCTCTCCCCATCGCTCTCCCGCTACCCGTCTATCTCTCTCCCCGCCTCTCTCTCTCCCCATCTCTCTCTCCCCATCTCTCTCTCCCCATTTCTCCCTCCCCATTTCTCCCTCCCCATTTCTCCCTCCCCATTTCTCTCTCACCATCTCTCTCTCACCATCTCTCTCCCCGTCTCTCTCTCTCCCCGTCTCTCTCGCTACCCATCTCTCTCCCCATCTCCCCATTTCTCCCTCTCACCATCTCTCTCCCCGTCTCTCTCTCTCCCCGTCTCTCTCTCTCCCCGTCTCTCTCTCCCAGTCTCTCTCTCCCCGTCTCTCTCTCCCCGTCTCTCTCTCCCCGTCTCTCTCTCCCCATCTCTCTCTCCCCGTCTCTCTCTCCCCGTCTCTCTCTCCCCATCTCTCTCCCCATCTCTCTCTCTCCCCGTCTCTCTCTCCCCGTCTCTCTCTCTCCCCGTCTCTCTCTCCCCGTCTCTCTCTCCCCGTCTCTCTCTCCCCATCTCTCTCTCTCTCACCATCTCTCTCCCCATCTCTCTCTCCCCATCTCTCTCTCTCTCTCTCCCCATCTCTCTCTCTCCCCATCTCTCTCTCCCCATCTCTCTCTCACCATCTCTCTCTCACCATCTCTCTCTCACCATCTCTCTCCCCATCTCTCTCTCACCATCTCTCTCCCCATCTCTCTCTCACCGTCTCTCTCCCCGTCTCTCTCTCTCTCCTGCTCTGTTGGGTGTGACTGGGTTCAAATACTATTTGAAATCAAACTGTGTTTGAGCTTGCCATGGTGTATTGGAACTAATAGAAAAGTCCCAAAAGTGCAAACCCAATGGGCACCGGTCAAAAGTAGTGCACTATGTAGAAAATAGGGTGCCATTTGAGTTCCAGACCAAGGGAACACTTTAACACTAGAGTGAGAAACACCAGCACAGGAAGTGGCCATCAGCGAATTGGCCATCAGCCAATCAGCGGTTAGGATGTAATAGCCAGCCAATCACTACAGTTAGGATGATAGAGCCAGCTAATTACAACAGTTTGGGATGTTAAAGCCAGCCAATCACTATAGTTAGGATGATAGAGCCAGTCAATCACTACAGTTAGGATGATAGAGCCAGCTAATTACAACAGTTTGGGATGTTAAAGCCAGCCAATCACTATAGTTAGGATGATAGAGCCAGCCAATCACTACAGTTAGGATGATAGAGCCAGCCAGTCACTATAGTTAGGATGTTAAAGCCACCCAGAGAGAGACAGAGGGGAAAGGAATTGCCAAAAGGAAGTTCAAGTACAGTTGTAAACGTTCTAGTCAGCCTCCCAGCATTTAACATTTACATTTAAGTCATTTAGCAGACGCTCTTATCCAGAACGACTTACAAATTGGTGCATTCACCTTATGACATCCAGTGGAACAGTCACTTTACGATAGTGCATCTAAATCTTAAAGGGGGGGGGGTGAGAGGGAATGGGATATAAGTGGGATATAAGTGTTCTTTAGCAGCTCTGCTGAAATGGTGACCAGTGTGTGTGGAGGGGGGTGGGCTACAGCTGACGACTGCACCAAAAGGGAAAGTATGCCACTGGCTACACAAGCCTAACTGGGGCATCAGTACTCTGGTCCTACCTCCTACCTGATGTCATAAGTCCTAGGTACGTCTGGAGAGAACCAGCAGGGAACCACTGTGATTAGACTGACCATAGAGGAGACCTGTCCAGCCCTGGCACTGGGATTAGACTGACCATAGAGGAGACCTGTCCAGCCCTGCCACTGTGATTAGACTGACCATAGAGGAGACCTGTCCAGCCCTGGCACTGTGATTAGACTGACCATAGAGGAGACCTGTCCAGACCTGGCACTGTGATTAGACTGACCATAGAGGAGACCTGTCCAGACCTGGCACTGTGATTAGACTGACCATAGAGGAGACCTGTCCAGACCTGGCACTGTGATTAGATTGACCATAGAGGAGACCTGTCCAGCCCTGGCACTGTGATTAGACTGACCATAGAGGAGACCTGTCCAGCCCTGCCACTGTGATTAGACTGACCATAGAGGAGACCTGTCCAGCCCTGGCACTGTGATTAGACTGACCATAGAGGAGACCTGTCCAGACCTGGCACTGTGATTAGACTGACCATAGAGGAGACCTGTCCAGCCCTGGCACTGTGATTAGACTGACCATAGAGGAGACCTGTCCAGACCTGGCACTGTGATTAGACTGACCATAAAGGAGACCTGTCCAGCCCTGGCACTGTGATTAGACTGACCATAAAGGAGACCTGTCCAGCCCTGTGATTAGACTGACCATAGAGGAGACCTGTCCAGCCCTGTGATTAGACTGACCATAAAGGAGACCTGTCCAGCCCTGGCACTGTGATTAGACTGACCATAGAGGAGACCTGTCCAGCCCTGGCACTGTGATTAGACTGACCATAAAGGAGACCTGTCCAGCCCTGGCACTGTGATTAGACTGACCATAGAGGAGACCTGTCCAGACCTGGCACTGTGATTAGACTGACCATAGAGGAGACCTGTCCAGACCTGTGATTAGACTGACCATAAAGGAGACCTGTCCAGACCTGTGATTAGACTGACCATAGAGGAGACCTGTCCAGACACAACAATCCATACTTGCGTCTATAGAAATACTACCTTCTATCCTGTTGTACTCTGGACTATATTATGGATCGCCAGACAGACGGCACTATCCAGATAGTCAACTTAACAGGGTACAATATCCCCATACAGTACCGTTCTTTAGACTGAGATAAAAATAAAAAGAGGCCTCTGGTCCGTCCCAAATGGAGAACACTGTTGGTGGAGGCTCAAAGCTGAGAGAAACCCAGCGGTATGGAGGCTCAAAGCTGAGAGAAACCCAGCAGTATGGAGGCTCAAAGCTGAGAGAAACCCAGCAGTATGGAGGCTCAAAGCTGAGAGAAACCCAGCGGTATGGAGGCTCAAAGCTGAGAGAAACCCAGCAGTATGGAGGCTCAAAGCTGAGAGAAACCCAGCGGTATGGAGGCTCAAAGCTGAGAGAAACCCAGCAGTATGGAGGCTCAAAGCTGAGAGAAACCCAGCGGTATGGAGGCTCAAAGCTGAGAGAAACCCAGCAGTATGGAGGCTCAAAGCTGAGAGAAACCCAGCAGTATGGAGGCTCAAAGCTGAGAGAAACCCAGCAGTATGGAGGTATGGAGCACAAAGCTGAGAGAAACCCAGCAGTATGGAGGCTCAAAGCTGAGAGAAACCTCCTGGATCCATTGAGGTCAGACCTACTTTATACAACAGACACAGACAGTAGAACCTCCTGGATCCATTGAGGACAGACCTACTTTATACAACAGACACATAGACAGTGGGGCAAAAAAGTATTTAGTCAGCCACCAATTGTTCTCCCACTTAAAAAGTTCTCCCACTTAAAAAGATGAGAGAAGCCTGTAAATTTCATCATAGGTACACTTCAACTATGACAGACAAAATGAGGGAAAAAAATCCAGGAAATCACATTGTAGGATTTTTTTATCAATTTATTTGCAAATTATGGTGGAAAATAAGTATTTGGTCAATAACAAAAGTTTATCTCAATACTTTGTTATATACCCTTTGTTGGCAATGACAAAGGTCAAACGTTTTCTGTAAGTCTTCACAAGGTTTTCACACACTGTTGCTGGTATTTTGGCCCATTCCTCCATGCAGATCTCCTCTAGAGCAGTGATGTTTTGGGGCTGTTGCTGGGCAACACGGACTTTCAATTCCCTCCAAAGATTTTCTATGGGGTTGAGATCTGGAGACTGGCTAGGCCACTCCAGGACCTTGAAATGCTTCTTACGAAGCCACTCCTTCGCTGCCCGGGCGGTGTGTTTGGGATCATTGTCATGCTGAAAGACCCAGTCACGTTTCATCTTCAATGCGCTTGCCGTTTGAAAGAGGTTTTCACTCATAATCTCACGATACATAGCCTCATTCATTCTTTCCTTTACACGAATCAGTCGTCCTGGTCCCTTTGCAGAAAAACAGCCCCAAATCATGATGTTTCCACCCCCATGCTTCACAGTAGGTATGGTGTTCTTTGGATGCAACTCAGCATTCTTTGTCCTCCAAACACGACGAGTTGAGTTTTTACCAAAAAGTTATATTTTGGTTTCATCTGACCATATGACATTCTCCCAATCTTCTTCTGGATCATCCAAATGCTCTCTAGCAAACTTCAGACGGGCCTGGACATGTACTGGTGGCGTAGTGTGTTACTGATGGTAGGCTTTATTACTTTGGTCCCAGCTCTCTGCAGGTCATTCACTAGGTCCCCCCGTGTGGTTCTGGGATTTTTGCTCACCGTTCTTGTGATAATTTTGACCCCACGGGGTGAGATCTTGCGTGGATCCCCAGATCGAGGGAGATTATCAGTGGTCTTGTATGTCTTCCATTTCCTAATAATTGCTCCCACAGTTGATTTCTTCAAACCAAGCTGCTTACCTATTGCAGATTCAGTCTTCCCAGCCTGGTGCAGGTCTACAATTTTGTTTCTGGTGTCCTTTGACAGCTCTTTGGTCTTGGCCATAGTAGAGTTTGGAGTGTGACTGTTTGAGGTTGTGGACAGATGTATTTTATACTGATAACAAGTTCAAACAGGTGCCATTAATACAGATAACGAGTGGAGGACAGAGGAGCCTCTTAAAGAAGAAGTTACAGGTCTGTGAGAGCCAGAAATCGTGCTTGTTTGTAGGTGACCAAATACTTATTTTCCACCATAATTTGCAAATAAATTCATTAAAAATCCTACAATGTGATTTTCTGGATTTTATCTTCTCATTTTGTCTGTCATAGTTGAAGTGAACCTATGATGAAAATTACAGGTCTCTCTCATATTTTTAAGTGGGAGAACTTGCACAATTGGTGGCTGACGAAATACTTTTTTGCCCCACTGTAGATGTTAAAGCCTCCTGGATCCGTTGAGGTCAGACCTACTTTATACAACAGACACATAGACAGTAGAGCCTCCTGGATCCATTGAGGTCTGTTGTAGAGCACTAGATGTAGATGTTAGAGCCTCCTGGGTCCATTGAGGTCTGTTGTAGAACACTAGATGTAGATGTTAGAGCCTCCTGGGTCCATTGAGGTCAGACCTACTTTATACAACAGACACATAGACAGTAGAGCCTCCTGGATCCATTGAGGTCAGACCTACTTTATACAACAGACACATAGACAGTAGAGCCTCCTGGGTCCATTGAGGTCTGTTGTAGAACACTAGATGTAGATGTTAAAGCCTCCTGGATCCATTGAGGTCTGTTGTAGAGCACTAGATGTAGATGTTAAAGCCTCCTGGATCCATTGAGGTCTGTTGTAGAGCACTAGATGTAGATGTTAGAGCCTCCTGGGTCCATTGAGGTCTGTTGTAGAACACTAGATGTAGATGTTAAAGCCTCCTGGATCCATTGAGGTCTGTTGTAGAGCACTAGATGTAGATGTTAAAGCCTCCTGGATCCATTGAGGTCAGACCTACTTTATACAACAGACACATAGACAGTAGAGCCTCCTGGGTCCATTGAGGTCTGTTGTAGAGCACTAGATGTAGATGTTAGAGCCTCCTGGGTCCATTGAGGTCTGTTGTAGAGCACTAGATGTAGATTTATTTATCTAATTTTATTTATATTTATTTATATGCACCTTAATCAACATCAATATTACAATAACGCAACATTCATGTTTATGTGCCGGGGTTAGCCAAAAGCTAATTAGCACCCGTAGTCCCTGGGCGTTCCTTAACACAGCCACTATACAAAAACACACAAAAAACAACATATCAAATACATTACATCAGATAATATATCATTCAAACAACAATGCTGTCATCAACTGTCATCTGATATATGAGGAACCACTGATAACTTGTGTGTCAAATCAAATCAAATTTGATTTGTACAGGTTTGGATAGATTTGAGCCATGTTTTGAATGTACATTTAAAAGTACAATAATCAGTGTAGCTTCTCTAATCCAATGGCGTTGCATTCCTGTATATCGTAGCTCTAACAGAGCAGACTGATTGACCCATTTTACTGTGTTGAAAAGGGACAACGGTTTCCGCTCTAATTGCTGCCCTTGTACTCCTGGAGGTGCTTTCCTTCAGCACAATATAATATAAAAAAATAATAATATATGCCATTTAGCAGACGCTTTTATCCAAAGCGACTTACAGTCATGTGTGCATACATTCTACGTATGGGTGGTCCCGGGGATCGAACCCACTACCCTGGCGTTACAAGCGCCATGCTCTACCAACTGAGCTACAGAAGGACCACATAGAGGAGGAGGGGCAAGACCATGCAGGATCTTAAAGACAAGGCATATACATACTTCTTAAAGCTACCCAGACAAATTTTTGTTAATTATTTTTGTAGATGATATGACAATGGCGATAACTGTTGGGTTTGTTATCAAAAATCTTGTGTTTGTAGAGTGAGTTGAATTGGTTTCAGAATAGCAGCTCCTGCTTGTGACCAGCATGTGAGGTAATTGTTTAGACGTGGGGAGATCACAGCAGGCAGGAGGCAGGGCCTCCAGACGAAGGAAAGGTCTGATCAACCTGAAGTTGGATAATCCAAACTTAACCACGTTTAACCACCTTCTTCACATGTTTCTGAAACGTCAAGTTGGAGTCCAACATGACACCAAGATACCTGAAGTTAGACACAACGTTCAGATTCATCCCATTAACCAGAACAGCTAGTTGGAGCCCAACATGACACCAAGATACCTGAAGTTAGACACAATGTTCAGATTCTCCTCCATTAACCAGAACAGCTAGTTGGAGCCCAACATGACACCAAGATACCTGAAGTTAGACACAACGTTCAGATTCATCCCATTAACCAGAACAGCTAGTTGGAGCCCAACATGACACCAAGATACCTGAAGTTAGACACAACGTTCAGATTCATCCCATTAACCAGAACAGCTAGTTGGAGCCCAACATGACACCAAGATACCTGAAGTTAGACACAACGTTCAGATTCATCCCATTAACCAGAACAGCTAGTTGGAGCCCAACATGACACCAAGATACCTGAAGTTAGACACAACGTTCAGATTCATCCCATTAACCAGAACAGCTAGTTGGAGCCCAACATGACACCAAGATACCTGAAGTTAGACACAACGTTCAGATTCATCCCATTAACCAGAACAGCTAGTTGGAGCCCAACATGACACCAAGATACCTGAAGTTAGACACAATGTTCAGATTCTCCTCCATTAACCAGAACAGCTAGTTGGAGCCCAACATGACACCAAGATACCTGAAGTTAGACACAACGTTCAGATTCATCCCATTAACCAGAACAGCTAGTTGGAGCCCAACATGACACCAAGATACCTGAAGTTAGACACAACGTTCAGATTCATCCCATTAACCAGAACAGCTAGTTGGAGCCCAACATGACACCAAGATACCTGAAGTTAGACACAACGTTCAGATTCATCCCATTAACCAGAACAGCTAGTTGGAGCCCAACATGACACCAAGATACCTGAAGTTAGACACAATGTTCAGATTCTCCTCCATTAACCAGAACAGCTAGTTGGAGCCCAACATGACACCAAGATACCTGAAGTTAGACACAACGTTCAGATTCATCCCATTAACCAGAACAGCTAGTTGGAGCCCAACATGACACCAAGATATCTGAAGTTAGACACAATGTTCAGATTCATCCCATTAACCAGAACAGCTAGTTGGAGCCCAACATGACACCAAGATACCTGAAGTTAGACACAACGTTCAGATTCTCCTCCATTAACCAGAACAGCTAGTTGGAGCCCAACATGACGCCAAGATACCTGAAGTTAGACACAACGTTCAGATTCTCCTCCATTAACCAGAACAGCTAGTTGGAGCCCAACATGACACCAAGACACCTGAAGTTAGACACAACGTTCAGATTCATCCCATTAACCAGAACAGCTAGTTGGAGCCAGACATGACACCAAGACACCTGAAGTTAGACACAACGTTCAGATTCTCCTCCATTAACCAGAACAGCTAGTTGGAGCCCAACATGACACCAAGATACCTGAAGTTAGACACAACGTTCAGATTCTCCTCCATTAACCAGAACAGCTAGTTGGAGCCCAACATGACACCAAGACACCTGAAGTTAGACACAATGTTCAGATTCATCCCATTAACCAGAACAGCTAGGAGAGACTGTGTTGGTGTTGGAGTGGAGACAAAACACATCCCTGAGGTGGAGTGGAGACAAAACACATCCCTGAGGAGAGCCTGTGTTGGTGGTGGAGTGGAGACAAAACACATCCCTGAGGAGAGACTGTGTTGGTGGTGGAGTGGAGACAAAACACATCCCTGAGGAGAGACTGTGTTGGTGGTGGAGTGGAGACAAAACACATCCCTGAGGAGAGCCTGTGTTGGTGGTGGAGTGGAGACAAAACACATCCCTGTGTTGGTGGTGGAGTGGAGACAAAACACATCCCTGAGGAGAGCCTGTGTTGGTGGTGGAGTGGAGACAAAACACATCCCTGTGTTGGTGGTGGAGTGGAGACAAAACACATCCCTGTGTTGGTGGTGGAGTGGAGACAAAACACATCCCTGAGGAGAGACCGTGTTGGTGGTGGAGTGGAGACAAAACACATCCCTGAGGAGAGACTGTGTTGGTGGTGGAGTGGAGACAAAACACATCCCTGTGTTGGTGGTGGAGTGGGGACACAACACATCCCTGAGGAGAGACTGTGTTGGTGGTGGAGTGGGGACAAAACACATCCCTGAGGAGAGACTGTGTTGGTGGTGGAGACGAAACACATCCCTGAGGAGAGACTGTGTTGGTGGTGGAGTGGAGACACAACACATCCCTGAGGAGAGACTGTGTTGGTGGTGGAATGGGGACACAACACATCCCTGTGTTGGTGGTGGAGTGGGGACACAACACATCCCTGTGTTGGTGGTGGAGTGGGGACTGTGTTGGTGGTGGAGTGGGGACGAAACACATCCCTGAGGAGAGACTGTGTGGTGGTGGGTGGAGGGGGACAAAACACATCCCTGAGGAGAGACTGTGTTGGTGGTGGAGTGGGGACAAAACACATCCCTGAGGAGAGACTGTGTTGGTGGTGGGGGACACAACACATCCCTGAGGAGAGACTGTGTTGGTGGTGGAGTGGAGACACAACACATCCTGAGGAGAGACTGTGTGGTGGTGGTGGAGTGGGGACAAAACACATCCCTGAGGAGAGACTGTGTTGGTGGTGGAGTGGGGACAAAACACATCCCTGAGGAGAGACTGTGTTGGTGGTGGAGTGGGGACAAAACACATCCCTGAGGAGAGACTGTGTTGGTGGTGGAGTGGGGACAAAACACATCCCTGAGGAGACAAAACACAGAGAGACTGTGTTGGTGGTGGAGTGGGGACAAAACACATCCCTGAGGAGAGACTGTGTTAGACAAAACACATCCCTGAGGAGAGACTGTGTTAGTGTTGGAGTGGAGACAAAACACATCCCTGAGGAGAGACTGTGTTGGTGGTGGAGTGGGGACAAAACACATCCCTGAGGAGAGACTGTGTTGGTGGTGGAGTGGAGACAAAACACATCCCTGAGGAGAGACTGTGTTGGTGGTGGAGGGGGACAAAACACATCCCTGTGGAGACAAAACACATCCCTGTGTTGGTGGTGGAGTGGAGACAAAACACATCCTGAGGAGAGACTGTGTTGGTGGTGGGTGGGACAAAACACATCCCTGTGTTGGTGGTGGAGTGGGAACAAAACACATCCCTGAGGAGAGACTGTGTTGGTGGTGGAGTGGGGACAAAACACATCCCTGTGTTGGTGGTGGAGTGGGGACAAAACACATCCCTGAGGAGAGACTGTGTTGGTGGTGGAGTGGAGACAAAACACATCCCTGTGTTGGTGTTGGAGTGGAGACAAAACACATCCCTGAGGAGAGACTGTGTTGGTGGTGGAGTGGGGACAAAACACATCCCTGAGGAGAGACTGTGTTGGTGGTGGAGTGGGGACAAAACACATCCCTGAGGAGAGACTGTTTTGGTGGTGGAGTGGAGACACAACACATCCCTGAGGAGAGACTGTGTTACGTATTAAGAAGAAGCTCATTGGGAAGAATCAATGGACTTTATTTGTATCGTTCAGGTTCAGTTGAACAAGTCTCATGGAGTACTATACTGAGCCCTAATCCAAGGATTTCAAATTACTGGGTAGGGCCTCAGCCATGGGTGGGCCTGGGAGGAGGGCATAGGCCTGAGGAGCCAGGTCCAGCCAATCAGAATTAGTTTTAACCCACAAAAGGGCTTTATTACAGACAGAAACGCTCCTCAGTACCCCCTTCCCCTCCTCAGATGATCCCGCAGGTGAAGAAGCTGGATGTGGAGGTCCTGGGTTGCTGTGGTTACACGTGGAGGTCCTAGGTTTCCGTGGTTACACGGAGGTCCTGGGTCGCCGTGGTTACACGTGGAGGTCCTAGGCTGCCGTGGTTACACTTGGAGGTCCTAGGTTGCCGTGGTTACACGTGGAGGTCCTAGGCTGCCGTGGTTACACTTGGAGGTCCTAGGTTGCAGTGGTTACACGTGGAGGTCCTAGGTTGCCGTGGTTACACGTGGTCTGCGATTGTGAGCCCAAATTGGACGTACTACCAAATTCTCTAAAATGAAGTTGGAGGTGGATTATGGGAGATAAATGAACATGGCGTGGCGAATGTGTTGTTACCTACCCTTACCCCCTGGGGGTGGCCTGTCAGGAAGTCCAGGATCCAGTTTCAGAGGGAGGTGTTAATCTCAGGGTCCTTAGCTTAGTGAATAGATTTGAGGACACTATGGTGTTGAACGTATTCTCACATAGGTATTCTGTACAGGTGGGAAAGGGCAGTGTGGAGTGCAATAGAGATCAACAGATCTGTGGATCTGTTGGGGCGGAATGCAAATTGGAGTGGGATAATGGTGTTGATGTGAGCCATGACCAGCCTTTCAAAGCATTCCATGGCTTCAGACGTGAGTGCTACGGGTCGGTACTCATTGAGGCAGGTCACTTTAGTGTTCTTGGGCACAGGAACTATAGTGGTCTGCTTGAAACATGCTGGTATTACAGACTTGGTCAGGGACAGGTTGAAAATGTCAGTGAAGACACCTGCCAGTTGGTCAGCGCATGCTCGGAGTACACGTCCTGGTAATCCGCCTGGCCTTGCGGCCTCATGAATGTTGACCTGTTTAAAGGTCTTACTCACATCGACTATGGAGAGAGTGATCCCATGGTCATCCAGAACAGCTGATGCTCTCATGCATGCCTCAGTGTTGCTAGCCTCGAAGCGAGCATAGAAGTTATTTAGCTCATCTGGTAGGCTCGTGTCACTGGGCAGCTCTCGGCTGTGCTTCCCTTTGTAGTCTGTAACAGTTTGCCAGCCCTGTTACATAAGTCAAGAGTCGGAGCCGGTACAATCAGGGGATGGTCAACACAGTATAATCAGGGGATGGTCAACACAGTATAATCAGGGGATGGTCAACACAGTATAATCATGGGATGGTCAACACAGTATAATCAGGGGATGGTCAACACAGTATAATCAGGGGATGGTCAACACAGTATAATCAGGGGATGGTCAACACAGTATAATCAGGGGATGGTCAACACAGTATAATCAGGGGATGGTCAACACAGTATAATCAGGGGATGGTCAACACAGTATAATCAGGGGAGAGTCAACACAGTATAATCATGGGATGGTCAACACAGTATAATCAGGGGATGGTCAACACAGTATAATCAGGGGATGGTCAACACAGTATAATCATGGGATGGTCAACACAGTATAATCAGGGGATGGTCAACACAGTATAATCAGGGGATGGTCAACACAGTATAATCAGGGGATGGTCAACACAGTATAATCAGGGGATGGTCAACACAGTATAATCAGGGGATGGTCAACACAGTATAATCAGGGGAGGGTCAACACAGTATAATCAGGGGATGGTCAACACAGTATAATCAGGGGATGGTCAACACAGTATAATCAGAAGCCAAAGGGCCCTGTGCTCATTAATTGATCTATCTGCTCTGACCCAATTTCTTTCTGACACACACGAAGACACACCAAATCAAATCAAATCAAATTTGTCACATACACATGGTTAGCAGATGTTAATGCGAGTGTAGCGAAATGCTTGTGCTTCTAGTTCCGACAATGCAGTAATAACCAACAAGTAATCTAACTAACAATTCCAAACTACTGTCGTATACACAGTGTAAGGGGATAAAGAATATGTACATAAGGATATATGAATGAGTGATGGTACAGGGCAGCATACAGTAGATGGTATCGAGTACAGTATATACATATGAGATGAGTATGTAGACAAAGTAAACAAAGTGGCATAGTTAAAGTGGCTAGTGATACATGTATTACATAAGGATGCAGTCGATGATATAGAGTACAGTATATACGTATGCATATGAGATGAATAATGTAGGGTAAGTAACATTATATAAGGTAGCATTGTATAAAGTGGCTAGTGATATATTTACATCATTTCCAATCAATTCCCATTATTAAAGTGGCTGGAGTTGGGTCAGTGTCAATGACAGCGTGTTGGCAGCAGCCACTCAATGTTAGTGGTGGCTGTTTAACAGTCTGATTGCCTTGAGATAGAAGCTGTTTTTCAGTCTCTCGGTCCCAGCTTTGATGCACCTGTACTGACCTCGCCTTCTCGATGATAGCTGGGTGAACAGGCAGTGGCTCGGGTGGTTGATGTCCTTGATGATCTTTATGGCCTTCCTGTAACATCGGGTGGTGTAGGTGTCCTGGAGGGCAGGTAGTTTGCCCCCGGTGATGCGTTGTGCAGACTTCACTACCCTCTGGAGAGCCTTACGGTTGAGGGCGGAGCAGTTGCCGTACCAGGCGGTGATACAGCCCGCCAGGATGCTCTCGATTGTGCATCTGTAGAAGTTTGTGAGTGCTTTTGGTGACAAGCCGAATTTCTTCAGCCTCCTGAGGTTGAAGAGGCGATGCTGCGCCTTCTTCACGACGCTGTCAGTGTGAGTGGACCAATTCAGTTTGTCTGTGATGTGTATGCCGAGGAACTTAAAACTTGCTACCCTCTCCACTACTGTTCCATCGATGTGGATAGGGGGGTGTTTCCTCTGCTGTTTCCTGAAGTCCACAATCATCTCCTTAGTTTTGTTGACGTTGAGTGTGAGGTTATTTTCCTGACACCACACTCCGAGGGCCCTCACCTCCTCCCTGTAGGCCGTCTCGTCGTTGTTGGTAATCAAGCCTACCACTGTTGTGTCGTCCGCAAACTTGATGATTGAGTTGGAGGCGTGCGTGGCCACGCAGTCATGGGTGAACAGGGAGTACAGGAGAGGGCACACGCATCTCTTTGAAAATCCGGTGAACATACATTAATTTGTTGTGTTGTGTAGTTTCCTGTATCTAGGCCATGTTGTGTAGTTTAGTTTCCAGTATCTAGGCCATGTTGTGTAGTTTCCTGTATCTAGGCCATGTTGTGTAGTTTAGTTTCCAGTATCTAGGCCATGTTGTGTAGTTTCCTGTATCTAGGCCATGTTGTGTAGTTTAGTTTCCAGTATCTAGGTCATGTTGTGTAGTTTAGTTTCCAGTATCCAGACCATGTTGTGTAGTTTCCTGTATCTAGGCCATGTTGTGTAGTTTAGTTTCCATTATCTAGGTCATGTTGTGTAGTTTAGTTTCCAGTATCTAGGCCATGTTGTGTAGTTTAGTTTCCAGTATCCAGGCCATGTTGTGTAGTTTAGTTTCCAGTATCTAGGTCATGTTGTGTAGTTTAGTTTCCAGTATCTAGGCCATGTTGTGCTGTTTAGTTTCCTGTGTCTAGGCCATGTTGTGTTGTGTAGTTTCCTGTATCTAGGCCATGTTGTGTTGTGTAGTTTCCTGTATCTAGGCCATGTTGTGTTGTGTAGTTTAGTTTCCTGTGTCTAGGCCGTGTTGTGTTGTGTAGTTTCCTGTGTCTAGGCCATGTTGTGTTGGGGAGTTTCCTGTATCTAGGCCATGTTGTGTTGTGTAGTTTCCAGTGTCTAGGCCATGTTGTGTAGTTTCCTGTATCTAGGTTGTGTTGTGTTGTGTAGTTTCCTGTGTCTAGGCCATGTTGTGTTGTGTAGTTTCCTGTATCTAGGTTGTGTTGTGTTGTGTAGTTTCCTGTGTCTAGGCCATGTTGTGTTGGGTAGTTTCCTGTGTCTAGGCCATGTCGTGTTGTGTAGTTTCCTGTGTCTAGGTCATGTTGTGTTGGGTAGTTTCCTGTATCTAGGCCATGTTGTGTTGTGTAGTTTCCAGTGTCTAGGCCATGTTGTGTAGTTTCCTGTATCTAGGTTGTGTTGTGTAGTTTCCTGTGTCTAGGCCATGTTGTGTTGTGTAGTTTCCTGTGTCTAGGTTGTGTTGTGTTGTGTTGTGTAGTTTCCTGTATCTAGGCCATGTTGTGTAGTTTCCTGTGTCTAGGCCATGTTGTGTTGTGTAGTTTCCTGTGTCTAGGCCATGTTGTGTTGTGTAGTTTCCTGTGTCTAGGTCATGTTGTGTTGGGTAGTTTCCTGTGTCTAGGCCATGTTGTGTTGTGTAGTTTCCTGTGTCTAGACCATGTTGTGTAGTTTCCTGTGTCTAGGCCGTGTTGTGTTGTGTAGTTTCCTGTGTCTAGGCCATGTTGTGTTGTGTAGTTTCCTGTGTCTAGGCCGTGTTGTGTTGTGTAGTTTCCTGTGTCTAGGCCATGTTGTGTTGTGTAGTTTCCTGTGTCTAGGCCATGTTGTGTAGTTTCCTGTGTCTAGGCCGTGTTGTGTTGTGTAGTTTACTGTATCTAGGCCGTGTTGTGTTGTGTAGTTTCCTGTGTCTAGGCCATGTTGTGTTGTGCAGTTTCCTGTGTCTAGGCCGTGTTGTGTTGTGTAGTTTCCTGTATCTAGGCCGTGTTGTGTTGTGTAGTTTCCTGTGTCTAGGCCGTGTTGTGTTGTGTAGTTTCCTGTGTCTAGGTTGTGTTGTGTGACTGTGTTCCTAACAGTGAGGTGAAGAAAATAAGCATTCCTAAATTTCCCAGTTTTAGTCTGGTCATTTATTTTGGTTCCCCTTGTCCTCCTGGTGTTCCTCGGTGAGTTCTGGTGCTTGAGGTCCCCTCTCCCCTCACTCAGCTGGCATGACTGGCTCTAAGGTGACACTGCACGCTGGCATGACTGGCTCTAAGGTGGTGATGCACGCTGGCATGACTGGCTCTAAGGTGGTGATGCACGCTGGCATGACTGGCTCTAAGGTGGTGATGCACGCTGGTTTACTGGCTCTAAGGTGGTGATGCCGACTGCAATACTATTCACTGTTGTTCCAATGTGGAAATCATGTGACTAAATACGTTTTAAACAGTAACTTAAAAAAAAAAACATTTATACATTTATAGCTGAGTATCTATTTTAAAAGGACTTTAAAAGACACTAATTAGTAGCGTGTTGTTCTTGCTAACGAGCAGGAACTTGTGGATTCTGTAACCAAGAAGGTCGCTGTCCCAGATCCCCTCTTCTGTGACAGACATGTTGTCTCTCCCTGCTTCAGTGCGTTAACACGTTACAGTGGAGTTTACCTGTATTCTTCGCAGTCCAAACAGTTTGTGTATATATTAGGACCATTTTGGGACATATTATGACCATTTTGGGACATATTATGACCATTTTGGGACATATTAGGACCATTTTGGGACATATTAGGACCATTTTGGGACATATTAGGACCATTTTGGGACATATTAGGACCATTTTGGGACATATTAGGACCATTTTGGGACATATTAGGACCATTTTGGGACATATTAGGACCATTTTGGGACATATTAGGACCATTGTGGGACATATTAGGACCATTGTGGGACATATTAGGACCATTTTGGGACATATTCTGACCATTTTGGGACATATTCTGACCATTTTGGGACATATTCTGACCATTTTGGGACATATTATGACCATTTTGGGACATATTGCGTTAGTTCTGGTGTACAGCAGGTTTTTTTAATTTTTTTTATTACCCGTTTGAGCAAACTATATATTTCTTTTTCTTGAGGCTTGTCGAAATTCGATAATCACAGTCTACGCCCCTTCGTCGGTGATTGGTCAACAGTAGAGATTCTTCAATGAAGTGTTTGTTGTCATTCATTGACGCAAATCGGTGCGCCTGGCACCTACTACCAAACCTCGTTCAAAGGCACTTCAATATTTTGTCTTGTCTATACAGTCTCTGAATGGCACACATACACAATACATGTCTCAATTGTCCCGAGTCATAAAAATCCTTCTTTAATGAACCTTGTCTCCTTCCCTTCTTCTACACTGATTTGAAGTGGATTTAACAGGTGACATATCAATAAGAGATCATAGAGTTCACCTGGATTCACCTGGTCAGTCTGTGTCAATGGAAAGAGCAGGCGTTCTTAATGTTTTGTCCACTCAGTGTGGTTCAACACGTTAGAGTTAGTCATGATGACGTGTGTTCTTCCACATGGAATATAACTATCTCTGTTCCGTAGCAGAGAGGTAAGGAAACTCAAAGTGAAGCTGAAACGTAGATTAGAGGCAGTGAAAGTGAAGCTGGAATTTAGATTAGAGGCAGTGAAAGTGAAGCTGGAATTTAGATTAGAGGCAGTGAAAGTGAAGCTGGAATTTAGATTAGAGGCAGTGAAAGTGAAGCTGGAATTTAGATTAGAGGCAGTGAAAGTGAAGCTGGAATTTAGATTAGAGGCAGTGAAAGTGAAGCTGGAATTTAGATTAGAGGCAGTGAAAGTGAAGCTGGAATTTAGATTAGAGGCAGTGAAAGTGAACCTGGAATTTAGATTAGAGGCAGTGAAAGTGAATCTGCAATTCAAATAGAAAGTGAACACACACACACCAGCTCCCACTTAGTCACCTGACACCTTATCTGAGCCAGGAGAAGACCGGACAGGAGAGAGGAGAGCAGAGGTGAGACGGACGGAGGCATTGGTTACTGCTGATCTCATCACCCAGCACAACACTGATAAACAAAACACACCTTTCCTGTCTGATACCATGGAGCATAGCAGTCCTCAATACACAACATTACACTGAAACAGAAGGCAAAGTATTTTGGTCAATGTGGCCGGAGGAAAATGGGAAAATGCCTTTGAGTTGACTGTCCCACTCCCAGCCCAATCTGTATCCTCCTCCCCCTTTCCTCATCATGGAGAGCGAAGCTGTGACAGCGTGCCCAGTCCAGCCTGCTACGGAGGAAGGGGGAGGGTCTGGCTCACAAGCTCCTACACAGGGAGGAAGGGAGACCACAGGGCTGGATGTTTTGGGCGTGTGGGGGGGTTAGGGTGTGGAGGGCCGTTTAAGGGCCCTCACAGAGAGGGGGGTTAGGGTGTGGAGGGCTGTTTAAGGGCCTTCGCTCTCCTATACAGAGAGGATCTTTATCTGGAGGGGGTTCTGTCTTCTGGAGATAGAGGGGAGAGGGAGGAGAGGGGAGAGAGGGAAGAGGAGGGAGGGAGGAGAGGGGAGAGAGGGAGAGGAGGGAGGGAGGAGAGGGGAGAGAGGGAAGAGGAGGGAGGGAGGAGGAGGGGAGAGAGGGAAGAGGAGGGAGGGAGGAGAGGGGAGAGGGAGGAGAGGGGAGAGAGGGGAGAGAGGGAGGAGAGGGGGAAGAGAGGGGAGAGGGAGGGGAGGAGGAGGGAGGAGAGGGGAGAGGGAGGAGAGAGGGAAGAGGGGAGAGAGGGAAGGTGAAGGGAGGAGGAGAGGGGGAAGAGAGGGAACACACTCTTGTTAAGCCAGACCCTCCGCCTCTTTGCCTGCGCGCCCATGACATCACGGCTTGGAGAGAGGCAGGGGCAGGAGAGGAATGTGACGGGGAGAGAAGAGGCATTGTGGAAGGAGAGGAAAAAGAGGAGGGCTATTGTACAGGAAAGGAAAAGGCTCTGGCAGAGAGGAAACAGGACAACAGCTATCATTAGGCAGGGTAAGTACTGCAGCTAGTTGGCTGGTCTTTTACACACAAGGACAGAGGGGAAACAGGACAACAGCTATCATTAGGCAGGGTAAGTACTGCAGCTAGTTGGCTGGTCTTTTACACACAAGGACAGAGGGGAAACAGGACAACAGCTATCATTAGGCAGGGTAAGTACTGCAGTTAGCTGGCTGGTCTTTTACACACGAGGACACGAGTAATACTACTAGTAGAATATTAATATAGTGGTAGAGTAATACTACTAGTAGAATATTAATATAGTCATAGTGGTAGAGTAATACTACTAGTAGAATATTAATATAGATGTAGAGTAATACTACTAGTAGAATATTAATATAGTCATAGTGGTAGAGTAATACTACTAGTAGAATATTAATATAGATGTAGAGTAATACTACTAGTAGAATATTAATATAGATGTAGAGTAATACTACTAGTAGAATATTAATATAGTGGTAGAGTAATACTACTAGTAGAATATTAATATAGTGGTAGAGTAATACTACTAAATATAGTAATACCAGTCAGTGAGAGGACCAATACCAGTCAGACAGAAGACCAATACCAGTCAGTCAGAGGACCAATACCAGTCAGTCAGAGGACCAATACCAGTCAGACAGAGGACCAATACCAGTCAGACAGAAGACCAATACCAGTCAGTCAGAGGACCAATACCAGTCAGTCAGAGGACCAATACCAGTCAGTCAGAGGACCAATACCAGTCAGTCAGAGGACCAATACCAGTCAGTCAGAGGACCAATACCAGTCAGTCAGAGGACCAATACCAGTCAGACAGAGGACAAATACCAGTCAGTCAGAGGACCAATACCAGTCAGACAGAGGACCAATACCAGTCAGTCAGTCAATACCAGTCAGTCAGTCAATACCAGTCAGTCAGAGGACCAATACCAGTCAGTCAGTCAATACCAGTCAGTCAGAGGACCAATACCAGTCAGTCAGAGGACCAATACCAGTCAGTCAGTCAATACCAGTCAGAGGACCAATACCAGTCAGTCAGAGGACCAATACCAGTCAGTCAGTCAATACCAGTCAGTCAGAGGACCAATACCAGTCAGTCAGAGGACCAATACCAGTCAGTCAGAGGACCAATACCAGTCAGACAGAGGACCAATACCAGTCAGTCAGTCAATACCAGTCAGTCAGAGGACCAATACCAGTCAGTCAGTCAATACCAGTCAGAGGACCAATACCAGTCAGTCAGTCAATACCAGTCAGTCAGAGGACCAATACCAGTCAGTCAGTCAATACCAGTCAGTCAGAGGACCAATACCAGTCAGTCAGAGGACCAATACCAGTCAGTCAGAGGACCAATACCAGTCAGTCAGTCAATACCAGTCAGTCAGAGGACCAATACCAGTCAGTCAGAGGACCAATACCAGTCAGTCAGAGGACCAATACCAGTCAGTCAGAGGACCAATACCAGTCAGTCAGAGGACCAATACCACCACAATCATCCTTCTCTCCTCTTCATGATGTTATTTTTACCACCTTCATAGACTTCAGATCAAACTATTAGTTTGACTTCAACCTGACTTTTCATCTGTCTCTTCTAAAAAATGAAAAAGCTTCCTGTATGGTTTATTTTGATCCCAGTAAATCAGTTGTAATAACAGTATTGTAACAGTCTCTCCATGTTATAACTAGTCATCTCTATGTTCTCTGTAAAGAAGTAAAGAAACGTCCGTGGTGTTCATGGTAGAGCTTGATATTGTGTTTCCTAGAAGAGCTAGCTAGTCTATTATTCTGCTAGTCTGTTATCATCAGTGGTGAGTGATGTCTTTCTCTCTATCTGTACGTGGCTGTCCCTGCTCTGTTTCACAGCTAGCTGTCCATCTAACAGCACATTGGTCAGGGACATCTAGGCTTATCAGCCATGAGGGGATCACTTACAGGAAAGGGGGAGGGAGGTGGAAAGGGGAGAGAGAGGAGGGAAGGGGAGAGAGAGGAGGGAAAGGGAGAGAGTAGGGAAGGGGAGAGGGAGGAGGGAAAGGGAGAGAGGGAGGAGGGAAAGGGAGAGAGAGGGAGGAGGGAAAGGGAGAGAGAGGAGGGAAAGGGAGAGAGGGAGGAGGGAGAGAGAGTAGGGAAGGGGAGAGGGAGGAGGGAAAGGGAGAGAGGGAAAGGGAGAGAGGGAGGAGGGAGAGAGAGGAGGGAAAGGGAGAGAGTAGGGAAGGGGAGAGGGAGGAGGGAAAGGGAGAGAGGGAGGAGGGAAAGGGAGAGAGGGAGGAGGGAAAGGGAGAGAGAGGAGGGAAAGGGAGAGAGAGGAGGGAAAGGGAGAGAGAGGAGGGTGTGGGAGAGAGATGAGGGAAGGGGAGAGAGATGAGGGAAGGGGAGAGAGATGAGGGAAGGGGAGAGAGAGGAGGGAAAGGGAGAGAGAGGAGGGAAGGGGAGAGAGATGAGGGAAGGGGAGAGAGATGAGGGAAGGGGAGAGAGATGAGGGAAGGGGAGAGAGATGAGGGAAGGGGAGAGAGAGGAGGGAAGGGGAGAGGGAGGTGGAAAGGGGAGAGAGTGGAGGGAAGAGGAGAGAGGAGGGATGTGGAGGGAAGAGGAGAGATGGGGAGAAAGGGGAGAGAGAGGAGAGAGGAGGGAAGGGGAGAGAGAGGAGAGAGGAGGGAAGGGGAGAGAGAGGAGAGAAGAGGAGAGAGGGGGGATGGGGAGAGAGAGGAGGGAAGGGGAGAGAGATGAGGGAAGAGGAGAGAGTGGAGGGAAGAGGAGAGAGATGAGGGAAGGGGAGAGAGGAGGGAAGAGGAGAGAGATGAGGGAAGAGGAGAGAGATGAGGGAAGGGGAGAGATGAGGGAAGGGGAGAGAGGAGGGAAGAGGAGAGAGGAGGGAAGAGGAGAGAGATGAGGGAAGGAGAGAGATGAGGGAAGAGGAGAGAGTGGAGGGAAGAGGAGAGAGATGAGGGAAGGAGAGAGATGAGGGAAGGGGAGAGAGGAGGGATGGGGAGAGAGAAGGGAAGGAGAGAGAGGAGGGAAGTGTGTTGCTGGAAGCGTGTAAAGTGCTTGGGGCTCTAGGTTGTGTGGGCAGATGTAGAAGCTTGTGTTGCAGCAGGTTTTGTTACTGTAACCATGTGACGTGGACGTACTTTATCAACTGGACTGGAGGGTGGACCTTTCTATCACCCACGTGGGTACATGCTCCTTTAAACCAATGAGGAGATGGGACGTGGGTATATACTCCTTTAAACCAATGAGGAGATGGGACGTGGGTATATACTCCTATAAACCAATGAGGAGATGGGACGTGGGTATATACTCCTATAAACCAATGAGGAGATGGGACGTGGGTATATTCTCCTATAAACCAATGAGGAGATGGGACGTGGGTATATGCTCCTATAAACCAATGAGGAGATGGGACGTGGGTATATACACCTATAAACCAATGAGGAGATGGCACGTGGGTATATGCTCCTATAAACCAATGAGGAGATGGGACGTGGGTATATTCTCCTATAAACCAATGAGGAGATGGGACGTGGGTATATTCTCCTATAAACCAATGAGGAGATGGGAGAGGCCGGACTTGCAACGAGTTGAGCATCACAAATAGAACCAAGTTTTATTTTAGCTCCTGGCTACACAGATGCTTGTTGACATTGATTATTGATGAAATGATTGAATAACAATGTACAGTGGCAAGAAAAATGATGTGAACCCTTTGGAATTACCTGGATTCCTGAATACATTGGTCATAAAATGTGATCTGATCTTCATCTTAGTCACAACAATAGACAAACACAGTCTGCTTAAAGTAATAACACACAAATTAGTATTTTTCTTGTCACACATTCACAGTGTAGGTTGGAAAAAGCATGTGAACCCCTAGGCTAATGACTTCTCCAAAAGCTAATTGGAGTCAGGAGTCAGCTAACCTGGAGGCCAATCAATGAGATGAGATTGGAGATGTTGGTTAGAGCTGCCTTGCCCGTTAAAAAACACTCACAAAACATGAGTTTGCTATTCACGAGAAGCAGTGCCTGATGTGAACCTTGCCTCGAACAAAAGACATCTCAGAAGACATAAGATTAAGAATTGTTGACTTGCATAAAGCTGGAAAGGGTTTCAAAAGTATCTCTAAAAGCCTTGATGTTCATCAGTCCAAGGTAAGACACATTGTCTATAAACGGAGAAACGTCCTGCAAAGATGACTGCAAGAGCACAGCACAGAATGTTCAGTGAGGTTAAGAAGAATCCTAGAGTGTCAGCTAAAGACTTACAGAAATCTCTGGGACATGCTAACATCTCTGTAACATACTAACATCTCTGTTGACGAGTCTACAATACGTAAAACACTAAACAAGAATGGGGTTCATGCCACTGTATGTGTACATTTACTTTTCAACGCTTGAGCGATGAGACACGAGCAGTGTGGTCAGCATGTTCCTGTATGTATTGTAATCTACAGTCTTTACTGTGCTTTATGTTGTACTACTGTCAAGTAGTAAAAGTAGCAGAGAGGTCCAATGTCTGCAGTACAAACCTCTTCTCATTTTGGAACGTCCGGATGATGGAAGGAAGCGGCTCAGATTGAGCTGCACTCTCTGCATGGTTGACCACATGGTCTGCCCAGCTTCTCTCTCATGGTCAAACCATGGTTGACCACATGGTCTACCCAGCTTCTCTCTCATGGTCAAACCATGGTTGACCACATGGTCTGCCCAGCTTCTCTCTCATGGTCAAACCATGGTTGACCACATGGTCTGCCCAGCTTCTCTCTCATGGTCAAACCATGGTTGACCACATGGTCTGCCCAGCCTCTCTCTCATGGTCAAACCATGGTTGACCACATGGTCTGCCCAGCTTCTCTCTCATGGTCAAACCATGGTTGACCACATGGTCTGCCCAGCTTCTCTCTCATGGTCAAACCATGGTTGACCACATGGTCTGCCCAGCTTCTCTCTCATGGTCAAACCATGGTTGACCACATGGTCTGCCCAGCCTCTCTCTCAATGTCAAACCATGGTTGACCACATGGTCTGCCCAGCTTCTCTCTCATGGTCAAACCATGGTTGACCACATGGTCTGCCCAGCTTCTCTGTCATGGTCAAACCATGGTTGACCACATGGTCTGCCCAGCTTCTCTCTCATGGTCAAACCATGGTTGACCACATGGTCTGCCCAGCTTCTCTGTCATGGTCAAACCATGGTTGACCACATGGTCTGCCCAGCTTCTCTCTCATGGTCAAACCATGGTTGACCACATGGTCTGCCCAGCCTCTCTCTCAATGTCAAACCATGGTCGAGGCTACATTGACGTGGGTGATGTTCCATCTACTGAAGCTAGGCTACATTGATGTGGGTGATGTTCCATCTACTGAAGCTAGGCTACATTAACGTGGGTGATGTTCCATCTACTGAAGCTAGGCTACATTGACGTGGGTGATGTTCCATCTACTGAAGCTAGGCTACATTAACGTGGGTGATGTTCCATCTACTGAAGCTAGGCTACATTAACGTGGGTGATGTTCTATCTACTGAAGCTAGGCTACATTAACGTGGGTGATGTTCCATCTACTGAAGCTAGGCTACATTGACGTGGGTGATGTTCCATCTACTGAAGCTAGGCTACATTGACGTGGGTGATGTTCCATCTACTGAAGCTAGGCTACATTAACGTGGGTGATGTTCCATCTACTGAAGCTAGGCTACATTAACGTGGGTGATGTTCCATCTACTGAAGCTAGGCTACATTGACGTGGGTGATGTTCTATCTACTGAAGCTAGGCTACATTAACGTGGGTGATGTTCCATCTACTGAAGCTAGGCTACATTAACGTGGGTGATGTTCCATCTACTGAAGCTAGGCTACATTAACGTGGGTGATGTTCCATCTACTGGAGCTAGGCTACATTAACGTGGGTGATGTTCCATCTACTGGAGCTAGGCTACATTAACGTGGGTGATATTCCATCTACTGAAGCTAGGCTACATTAACGTGGGTGATGTTCCATCTACTGAAGCTAGGCTACATTAACGTGGGTGATGTTCCATCTACTGAAGCTAGGCTACATTAACGTGGGTGATTTCTGTGTTGTGTGACTGACGAGTTTCACATGACTGTTAATGTCATTATCAACTCAGGCTGATAGAGTTTGGCCTTGAGCTGTGTGTGTGTGTGTGTGTGTGTGTGTGTGTGTGTGTGTGTGTGTGTGTGTGTGTGTGTGTGTGTGTGTGTGTGTGTGTGTGTGTGTGTGTGTGTGTGTGTTTTAGGGCCCCTTTTGTAGCTGTGTAGATGTGTTGACATCCAGAGGAAGACGCTGCTGTAGCATTCAGGGTCACAGAACATCAAAGACACACACACACACACACACGAGAGAGACACACACACACACACACACACACACGAGAGAGACACACACACACACACACACACACACGAGAGAGACACATACACACACACACACACACACACACGAGAGAGACACACACACACACACGAGAGAGACACATACACACACACACACACGAGAGAGACACATACACACACACACACACACGAGAGAGACACACACACACACACACACACGAGAGAGACACACACACACACACACGAGAGAGACACATACACACACACACACACACACACGAGAGAGACACACACACACACACACACGAGAGAGAGACACACACACACACACACACGAGAGAGAGAGACACACACACACACACACACACACACGAGAGATACACACACACACACACACACACACAGAGAGACACACACACACACACACATACGAGAGATACACACACACACACACACACACACACACACACACACGAGAGAGACACATACACACACACACGAGAGAGACACATACACACACACACGAGAGAGACACATACACACACACGAGAGAGACACACACACACACACACACACACGAGAGATACACACTCACACATACACACACACGAGAGAGACACATACACACACACACGAGAGAGAGACACACACACACACACACACACACACACACACACAGACAGACACACAGACAGAGGGGTCTTCCTTTCAGCCCCAGACTGTTGAATTTTAACCATGTCTAATCTCAATAGAAGATAAAGTGTTTTTGTGAAATATGGATTTTATTCTCCGTTTTAGGAGCATTTCCTCCTCAGGAATGTCTCTTATTGCAAATAACTTGTAGTAGTTGACTGTGCTTGGATATTAGATATCTGTACAAGTGTTTGTAATTCATATACTGCATTTCACCTTTATTTAACCAGGTAGGCCAGTTGAGAACACGTTCTCATTTACAACTGTGACCTGGACAAGATAAAGCGCAAAGCAGTTCGACACAAACAACAACACAGAGTTACACATGGATATCATCAGCATATCATCAGCATGTATATATATCCATATTCAGCATATCATCAGCTTTTATCAGCATGTCGACTTACAGTCATGCATGTGCATACATTCTGACAACATGGGTGGTCCCGGGGATTTCAACCCACAGTACCCTGTTTGGTTTTACAAGTGGCGCCATGCTCCAAAACCAACTGAGCTACACAGGACCATGTCATCAGCATATCATCAGCATATCATCAGCATATCTTCAGCATATAAGTGAACATTCTGACAACATTAAATGTTATGGGATTTCATTCTCTTCATTATTCACAGTACTTCCTGTTTGGTTTCAAATAGAAGAAGTGGTTTAGTTTCTCATGTTCTTCCCCAAAACCGGATTAACTGATGCTAAATACTGCTATGTTACTCCCTGATTAACTGATGCTAAATACTGCTATGCTACGCCCTGATTAACTGATGCTAAGTACTGCTATGCTACAACCTGATTAACTGATGCTAAATACTGCTATGCTACAACCTGATTAACTGATTCTAAGTACTGCTATGCTACAACCTGGTTAACTGATGCTAAGTACTGCTATGCTACAACCTGATTAACTGATGCTAAGTACTGCTATGCTACAACCTGATTAACTGATGCTAAGTACTGCTATGCTACAACCTGATTAACTGATGCTAAGTACTGCTATGCTACAACCTGATTAACTGATGCTAAGTACTGCTATGCTACGCCACGCCCGGACAGAATAAAAATTAATTGATATTTATTCTTTCAGAAATGCTATCTGATAAAGAAAAGTATCCCAAATGTAAAATAGAGCTCTATAAAGAGAATAGGGGTCCATTTTGGACACATCCACTGTACATTCATTGCCAAGACAGAACAATAATAATCTAACACTCTTTGTCTTCCAGAAGTCCTCCAAGGCATCAGAGGATGGCAGTGGTGATCTGAAGAGAGACAGAACGGAGAGAAAGAGTGTCGGTTTCCTCAACTCTGTTAGTGTGATCTCAGCGCTTGGAGGAGACAGCAGTACAACCACCAGCACCATGGAGGTGGTGGCCCACCCTGAGAGCTGCTACCCCAGCCAAGGGCTCAACGGCCAGGGCAACAAACACCAGCCCAAACCCCTGGACATTGAGGTAGCTCATGAGATAGCCTACCTAGATGAGGTGTTGGACGCTAACTGCTGTGACCCCGGGGTTGATACCACGCCATCACCCTCTAATGGGATGGCGACCACTGAGAAACACCCCAGGGTGGTCAACATTGACGGGACTGGACCATCTGTCAACATCTCCAACACAGACACAACATGCCATGAGGTCATAGTAGAGGGGAGAAAGCAGACTATCTTCATTGGACACCAGGATGTCAATTACACCAACAATACCAATAATACCAGGCCCAACGGCCACTCTGGGCCAATGGGGGAAAGCAGGAGAACTACAGGAAGCAGGGAGGAGAGACAATATCCCCCACTATGACCACCATCAAGAAGGAAGCTCGTTTCGAGCTGCGGGCCTTCCAGGAGGAGAAGAAGCCGTCCAAGCTGTTCGACCCGTGTGAGAAGGAAGTGCGCGTGAAGAAGGTGCGTCCCTCTGAGGAGGTGGTAGAGCTCGAGAGGGAGAGGTTGGAGCTGATCAGGGGCCAGGCGGTAAAGAAGAACCCAGACATGGGGACAAAGTGGTGGAACCCTCCTCAGGAGAAGAGTCTGGAGGAGGAGCTTGAGCCAGACAAACTAGAGTCACACAGGAAGTACGAGGAGAGGAAGCAGCAGAGGAGGTCAGAGTTCACTGGTGGGATGTCCCAGCTGTACGCCCAGTACTCCATGACCTTGGACCCTAATGCTGACACTGAGGCTGGCCGCGACACGCCCGAGCTCTTCCAGAGCACCAAGGAGGACATCCTGGTGGAGCAGATGGACTTCTCTACCGCCAGGAAGCAGTTCCTCCAGATGGAACACGCAAGGCAGCAGGCAGCCGAGAGGTCACAGGTCACAGCTCCCAACTCGGCCGAGCCTTTCTCCAGATCACCAGACACCGTGATCCACGTGGAGCGATCCTCCGATTACGTCACTGTGGGCTACAGCAGTTACCAGGACTCACCACTAGAGGACAGCGACACAACCACCACAACAGTCCGGACAGAGAGGATCTACTGCAGCCCAGAAGGGTCCCGGTCCCCCACCTCTACCGTGGGGAGGGGTCTGGGGCTGGGACAGGGAGAGCCCAGTAATAGTGGCCCCAGGGAGGCCTCGATGGAGAACATATACAGAGACGGAGACTTTACCTGCGCCAGGGCCGTCATGACCATCATAAATGATGAGAAGGATCCTCTGTCCCTCCAGCATCATTCCTCCTCCCTCCACATCCCCAGCGCCTTTCTGTCCTCCTGCAACCCCAAGGAATGTGACTCCGGGCTGGACAAGCTTTCCCTGCGGTCCCTGGATAACTCTATGCTGGATACCCTGTCAAAAGACTTCAGCATGAGTAACGTATCCGACAGCGGGGCGTCAAATGAGACCATGTCGGCCTCCTACCTGGGGGAGACATCTCTGGGAGAGTACTCCTTCCCCTCCACCCCACAGTCCACTACACCCGTCAACGGAAAGATGGAGGGAGGCACCACCATGTCCCCTGGGGAGCAGAACGAGGGAAGTCAGGGTCTGTCGGAGCAAGAACTGGAGTACCATGCAGGTATGCTGGTGAAGAGTATCATCCAGCACGCCCTGATTAATCAGAACCAGTCTCAGCAGGGTGAGGAGTGGCAGAGGGCCCCCCTCCAGATGAGGCACTCAGACGTTCTACATCCATTTTCTGGGAACCTTTCATCACTACCAACAGAATATCAGTCACTCACACATCTAGACCTCCACTCTCCACCACCTCCGCAGCTCCACTCACCTCCAAGCCCACTGCAGCAGTCACCAACACCCTTACAGACCCTCCAGTCAGCTCCACCCCAGTACCAGTCAACTGCATCACCTCAGCCGCTGTCACCTCCAGCCCAGTTCCAGTCAAGTCCAACCCAACATCAGTCTCCTTCACCCCAGCTCCAGCCCCTCCCAACCCAGGTAGAGAGACCTACCTATGTCCAGGTAGAGAGACCTACCTATGTCCAGATGGAGAGACCTACCTACGCCCCCCTTCCACAGAGATCTTCCTCCGGGGGTCCTAAGATCCTCGTCCAGTCCGCACTCAGTCGCTCACTGGCCCTAAACCCAGACCCGGTCCCAGTCTGCACTCCTGTCCTCATCCCTCCCCGTCCCATAGAGCCCTATCAGGCTCCAGAGCTGCCCCGGACCCTGAGTGAAAAGGACCAGTTCAGCTACTTCTCTAAGTACTCCGAGGCGGCCGAGCTCCGCAGCACAGCCGCAGCAACCAGAGCCCAGGAGACAGAGCAGAGCACCGGGCCGTTCAAGCTGCGCTCCCGGAAGCAGAGGACTCTATCCATGATCGAGGAAGAGATCCGAGCGGCGCAAGAGAGAGAGAAAGAGCTGAAGAAGCAGAGACTGGGATCGGTGCGGTCAGGACCGGATCCCAGAGCCAACCAGACTGGCAGACCCAAGACGATGACTATCAACCCCAGGGACAAGCACAAGACCAACAGCCTGCCCGCCAAACTCAGCCTCTCTGGGAGCCTGCCACCCACCAAACTCACCCTCACCAGCAAGACGGCACCAGGTGAGCTGTGGTAACTGTTTCTGCGTCTGAAACCTTATTCTTTTCATCAGTATTGTAGACAATAGGGTGCCGTTTTTGGAAACAACCCGTAAGAAGAAAAAAACTGTCTATCAGTGATTGATTGACATTTGATTGGTATGTGAGTTGTCCCCTTGTATAAGTCTTCAGACTATTTCCATCCCGAAGGCTGTATTCATGTTCCCCTGGTGATGGAATTCTAGGGGGGCTCATATTCTCAGCTTGGTCAATAAGAAATCCAAGGGCCATGACTGAAGCCAAACGAGAGTTGTCTTGAGGGGGTGGGTTAATGTGGGTGTCTCTTGTGTGTGCATTCGTTTGGAAATCCACTCTGCCAAAACACTACACAGATACAGTCACTCACCCTTCTAGATAACTTGAAACAGCCTTGAATATTTTGGGGTGTAGTTTGCTCATAGCTCTTTTTGTGCAGCCACGAGTGTGAGTGTGATTGCAGTTGATCTAATGTGTTCTGTTATGCTGTTACTCTTTATATATGACTACATCACCTCCTGTACCCCCTGTTCACTCAATACTGCATGGCCAGGCACGACTCCAACACCATCATTAAAGAAACTTAAGGATCGGACCCTTTTATTCAATTTTCAGCTAAAATGACATACCCAAATCTAACTGCCTGTAGTTCAGGCCCTGAAGCAAGGATATGCATATTCTTGGTGCCATTTGAAAGGAAACACTTTGAAGATTGTGGAAATGTGAAAGGAATGTTGGAGAATATAACACATTAGATCTGGTAAAAGAAAAATACAAAGAAAAAACCAACAATTTGTTTTGTACCGTCATCTTTGAAATGCAAGAGAAAGGCTGTGTTCATTATGTATTATTCCAGCCTAGGTGCAATTTAGATTTTGGCCACTAGATGGCAGCAGTGTAGGTGCAAAGTTTAAGACTGATCCAATAAACCATTGTATTTCTGTTCAAAATGTTGTATCAAGACTACCCAATCGTGCCTAATTTGTTTATTAATATCTTTTCATGTTCAAAAATGTGCACTCTCCTCAAACAATAGCATGGTATTCTTTCATTGTAACAGCTACTGTAAATTGGACAGTAGAGTTAGATTAACAAGAATTTAAGCTTTCTGCCAATATCAGATAAACCATTGTATTTCTGCTAGGCAAGTCAGTTAAGAACAAATTCTTATTTTCAATGACTGCCTAGGAACAGTGGGTTAATTGCCTGTTCAGGGGCAGAACGACAGATTGAACTTGCAACCTTCCGGTTACTAGTCCAACACTCAAACCACTAGGCTACGCTGTCTATGTCCTGGGAAATGTTCTTGTTACTTATAACCTCATGCTAATCGCATTAGCCTACGTTAGCTCAACCGTCCCGCACCAATCCTGAAGAAGTTTTTTAAGTTTGCCGATGACACAACATGGATAACTATTAGGATACCCTTCATTTCAAAATAATATTTTCTACATCTCACAAATTGCAGTTTTGGACCAGACTTTATGACCAAAATGATTCTATTTACACTTTGTAGTTAATTTTGACACTAGAATAAATGTTTCTGACTCATGTTGATGCCACACAGGGTGTTGTCAAAGGGAGAAGTTGCTTTTTAGGGGAGCCGCTCTGGGATAGGTGTCCCGTTAACGGGACAGTTGTAAATCATGCAGCGCCTTGTCTCACGATCGCAGGTTTTAGAGAACCAAACAATGTCGGTACATATCGTCTGAAAGCTTAAATTCTTGTTATAACTGCACTGTCCAATTTAGAGTAGCTATTACTGCGGGGAAAAAATACCAGTTACTACAACATGATTAGAGAGAGAGAGAGATGGACTGGTTACTACAACATGATAACAATAACATAGGACCTTAGTGGTCAATACAACAATAACATAGTGGTCAACACAACAATAACATAGTGGTCAACACTACAATAACATAGTGGTCAAGACAACAATAACATAGTGGCCAACACTACAATAACATAGTGGTCAAGACAACAATAACAGTGGTCAAGACAACAATAACATAGTGGTCAACACAACTATAACATAGTGGTCAACACTACAATAACATAGGAACATAGTGGTCAACACTACAATAACATAGGACCATAGTGGTCAACACTACAATAACATAGTGGTCAATACAACAGTAACATAGTGGTCAACACTACAATAACATAGTGGTCAATACAACAGTAACATAGTGGTCAATACAACAGTAACATAGTGGTCAATACAACAGTAACATAGTGGTCAATACAACAGTAACATAGTGGTCAACACAACTATAACATAGTGGTCAACACAACTATAACATAGTGGTCAACACTACAATAACATAGGACCATAGTGGTCAACACTACAATAACATAGTGGTCAATACAACAATAACATAGTGGTCAACACTACAATAACATAGTGGTCAATACAAATCAAAATCAAATCAAATCAAATCAAATTTATTTATATAGCCCTTCGTACATCAGCTGATATCTCAAAGTGCTGTACAGAAACCCAGCCTAAAACCCCAAACAGCAAACAATGCAGGTGTAAAAGCACGGTGGCTGGAAAAACTCCCTAGAAAGGCCAAAACCTAGGAAGAAACCTAGAGAGGAATAACATAGTCCTCTTCTGGCTGTCATTATAACAGAAAATGACCAAGATGTTCAAATGTTCATAAATGACCAGCATGGTCAAGGCAGAACAGTTGAAACTGGAGCATAACAGTCAGGTGGACTGGCCATCATGTCAGGTAGTCCTGGGGCACGGTCCTAGGGCTCAGGTCCTCCAGAATTAAGCATATGTGGGGTGGCCAGTCCTCTTCTGGCTGTCAATAACAGAACGTGGCCAAGATGTTCAAATGTTCATAAATGACCAGCATGGTTGAATAATAGAGGCAGAACAGTTGAAACTAGGAGCATGGCCAGGTGGACTGGGGACAGCAAGGAGTCCTCATGTCAGGTAGTCCTGGGACATGGTCCTAGGGCCCAGGCCAGTTGAAACTGGAGCAACATGGCCAGGTGGACTGGGGACAGCAAGTCATCATGTAAGTCCTGGGGCATGGTTCTAGGGCTCAGGTCCTCAACACACTTAGATTTAACATAGTGTACTCCAGATAAACAAACTGACCCTACAATAACATAAATACTGGAGGCTGAGACAGGAGGGGTCAACACTGTGGCCCCATCCGAGGACACCCCGGACAGGGCCAAACAGGAAGGATATAACCCACTTTGCCAAAGCACAGCCCCCACACCACTGGAAATCTACACCACC
This sequence comes from Oncorhynchus gorbuscha, assembly GCF_021184085.1. Classification (NCBI taxonomy): domain Eukaryota; kingdom Metazoa; phylum Chordata; class Actinopteri; order Salmoniformes; family Salmonidae; genus Oncorhynchus; species Oncorhynchus gorbuscha. The sequence continues at coordinate 85,215,896 of NC_060183.1, read as the reverse complement.
AACTTACAACAGTAACATAGTGGTCAATACAACAGTAACATAGTGGTCAAGACAACAATAATATAGTGGTCAACACTACAATAACATAGTGGTCAACACAACAATAACATAGTGGTCAACACAACTATAACATAGTGGTCAACACTACAATAACATAGTGGTCAACACTACAATAACATAGTGGTCAACACTACAGTAACATAGTGGTCAACACTACAGTAACATAGTGGTCAACACTACAATAATATAGTGGTCAACACTACAATAACATAGTGGTCAATACAACAATAACATAGTGGTCAACACAACAATAACATAGTGGTCAACACAACAATAACATAGTGGTCAACACTACAGTAACATAGGACCTTAGTGGTCAATACAACAATAACATAGTGGTCAACACTACAATAACAGTGGTCAATACAACAGTAACATAGTGGTCAACACAACAATAACAAAGGACCTTAGTGGTCAACACTACAATAACATAGGACCTTAGTGGTCAACACAACAATAACATAGTGGTCAACACAACAATAACATAGTGGTCAACACTACAATAACATAGTGGTCAACACAACTATAACATAGTGGTCAATACAACAATAACATAGTGGTCAACACAACTATAACAGAGGACAGCTATTGTGGTGAATGTAAACGATAGTTTTGTCAATTAAATCCACTGTCTCTCCCTTTGTTATTCAAGTTTTGTTGAAAAACCAAACTATTAGATCCTGCGTGTAATCGGGCCTGCTCCTGGCTAGAGTTGGCATATGTTTATGTACTCCTCCATTTTGAAAGCATTCTGATGGCTGATGGGAAACACAAGTTGTGTTGTAAAATCCGACTTGGGAATGCTTTGAAATGACAGGCTCCCTAACCCTGCCTCTGACATTCTTAGCTCCTGATTGGCTGTTTAAACAGAGTCCTGTAGTTTTTATGATAAGGTTTCGGCTTCTCTAGGTTCAACATGCTGAGTTCTCTAAGCTACATGCCGAGTTCTCTAAGCTACATGCCGAGTTCTCTAAGCTACATGCCGAGTTCTCTAAGCTACATGCCAGAGTTCTCTAAGCTACATGCCGAGTTCTCTAAGCTACATGCCGAGTTCCCTAAGCTACATGCCGAGTTCTCTAAGCAACATGCCGAGTTCTCTAAGCTACATGCCGAGTTCTCTAAGCAATATGCCGAGTTCTCTAAGCTACATGCCGAGTTCTCTAAGCTACATGCAGAGTTCTCTAAGCAACATGCAGAGTTCTCTAAGCAACATGCAGAGTTCTCTAAGCAACATGCAGAGTTCTCTAAGCTACATGCAGAGTTCTCTTAGCAACATGCAGAGTTCTCTAAGCTACATGCCGAGTTCTCTTAGCTACATGCAGAGTTCTCTTAGCAACATGCAGAGTTCTCTTAGCAACATGCAGAGTTCTCTAAGCTACATGCCGAGTTCTCTTAGCTACATGCAGAGTTCTCTTAGCAACATGCAGAGTTCTCTAAGCAACATGCAGAGTTCTCTTAGCTACATGCCGAGTTCTCTTAGCAACATGCAGAGTTCTCTAAGCAACATGCAGAGTTCTCTAAGCATGTCTAGCAACAGTTTCCCACTGCTCTGCCTTCCAGCAAAACAACACTGTGGTGGTTTTCGTGGTAAATTACTTCCCCCTTGTGCTAATGAGCCAGTACTGCATTCAATAGACACGACGCCGTCTTCCCATTCAATATTGATTAGATACAGAGTCAATGTAGAGGATAGACATGAAAAGATGATGGTCTATTATACTGTCTGTATTGACATATACAGTAGATACTATCTGTATTGACATATACAGTAGATAAATTGTCTGTATTGACAAGATAATTTGTATTGTCATGTCCTAATATGACATTTATTCTGTGTGCATAACCTGCAGGTAAGATCAATCCTTCTGCATCCCCCTCCTTGTCTGAGAATCCTTCGGCATCCCCCTCCTCGTCTGAGAATCCTTCGGCATCCCCCTCCTCGTCTGAGAATCCTTCGGCATCCCACTCCTCGTCTGAGAATTCCTCGCCCCTCTTGGACCTGGGCTGTGACGACTCTGGGGGCAGCGGGCGCCCCAAAAACTTCATGCAGACCCTGATGGACGACTACGAGAATCACAAAGTGAAGCGCCGGGAGAAAGTAGAGGACAACAGTGTGAGTAGTAGTAGTAGTAGCAGTAGTAGTAGTAGTAGTAGTAGTAGTAGTAGCAGCAGCAGTAGTAGTAGTAGTAGTAGTAGTAGTACTAGTAGTAGTAGTAGTACTAGTTGTAAGTCATTTAGTAGTAGTATCCAGTAGTACAGTAGTGCATTCAGTAGTCCAGTAGCAGTCAGTAACAGTAGTGCATCTAAAACTTAGGGGGGGTGGGGTAGCAGTAGTAGCAGTATCCTAGGTAGCAGTAGTAGCAGTAGTCTAGTAGTGATTGACTAGCTGTCCTGGCGTCGTGAGGGAGTTGTTCCACCATTGGGGGGCCAGGGCAGCGAACAGTTTTGAGCTAGCAGCTGTACTTCCTCAGTGGTAGGAGCAGCAGGCCAGCAGTGGAGTAGCAGTGCCCTTGTTAGCAGTAGTAGCAGTCAGTAGTAGTAGAGTAGTTCCCTCAGCAGTAGTAGTAGCACCAGTCTTGTAGGAGTAGTATAGTAGCCAGTGGAGAGTAGTATCGGGGTAGCAGTAGTAGAGTAGCTTGGGAAGGTTGAACAGCAGTAGTAGCAGTAGTAGTAGTATGAGTAGTAGTAGTAGTAATAGCCCAGTAGTGCAGTATCCAGACGGGAGATGACAGCTGGATTAGGAGTAGCAGTAGCAGTAGTAGCAGTAGTAGTAGCAGTAGTAGTAGCAGTAGTAGTAGCAGCAGTAGTATAGCAGTATGTTAGTAGCAGACAGCAGTCCAGATCAGTAGTTCTTAGCAGTAGTAGCAGTGATAGCGAGATATAGTAGCAGTCCTTCCCCGGGAGGAAGAGCACTACTAGTCTTGCCGTGTTCAGCTTGAGGTAGTGATCCGTCACTACTGCCAGACATGCAGAGTGCGGTAGCCACCTGGTCATCAGTAGCAGGAGTAGATTAATAGTAGTAGCAAGATAAGAGAGACCATGTAGTTATGACAGAGCCAAGTGACTTGGTACTAGCGAGAATAGGCAGCCAGAACAGAGTACTGGGGGACACCAGTGGTGGTGGTGAGGAGACAGATTCTCGCCACCAGTAGTAGTATAGTAGTAGCAACCACCAGTAGTGGTAGTAGCAGTACCACTCTAGGTGGAGTAGGATCTGATGGTTCACAGTAGTAGCAGCCGATAGATCTAGAAGGAGAGCAGCAGCAGTAGTAGTAGCAGTGCGGAGCAGCAGTATAGTAGCAGTCTCAGTGAAGACTAGCTTGAAAGACTGAGTATAGCAGCAGCAGCAGTAGCGGGAGTAGCTAGCCAGTAGCAGCAGTTCAAGCAGTTTTGGAGAGTAGTATAGTAGTAGTAGTAGACATCGGAGGATAGTAGTAGTAGTAGCAACTCTCGCTCTCTTGAAGTAGCAGTAGTAGGGATGAGTTAGCAGTAGTAGCAGTAGTAGTAGTAGTAGTAGGAGGGGATAGGGTCAGCGGGCAGTGGGCGGCCGGCCGTACTAGTATTTATAGTAGTAGTAGTAGGTCAGAGCACAGTATAGCAGTAGCAGAACCACTAGTTTAGTATAGATCGGAGTAGTACCTTCTTTTCAAAATAGTTAGTAGTCAGCAGTACTAGTAGTATAGGAGTAGTAGTAGTAGTAGTAGTTAGAGCAGATGCTTAGCGTAGTAGTAGTAGTAGCAGTAAAAGTAGTAGCAGTGAAAGTAGCCAGCGCAGTAGTATAGTAGTAGTAGTATAGTAGTAGTAGTAGTAGTAGTAGTAGTAGTAGTAGTAGTAGTAGTAGTATAGTAGTGGTAGTAGTAGTACTACTAGTAGTAGTATAAATCAAATCAAATCAAATCAAATTTATTTATATAGCCCTTCGTACATCAGCTGATATCTCAAAGTGCTGTACAGAAACCCAGCCTAAAACCCCAAACAGCAAACAATGCAGGTGTAAAAGCACGGTGGCTAGGAAAAACTCCCTAGAAAGGCCAAAACCTAGTGGAAGAAACCTAGAGAGGAACCGGGCTATGTGGGGGGTGGCCAGTCCTCTTCTGGCTGTGCCAAGGGTAGAGATTATAACAGAACATGACCAAGATGTTCAAATGTTCATAAATGACCAGCATGGTCAAATAATAATAAGGCAGAACAGTTGAAACTGGAGCAGCAGCACAGTCAGATGGACTGGGGACAGCAAGGAGCCATCATGTCAGGTAGTCTGGGGCACGGTCCTAGGGCTCAGGTCCTCCGAGAGAGAGAAAGAAAGAGAGAATTAGAGACCGGAGCCTATGTGGGGTGGCCAGTCCCTTCTGGCTGTGCCAGGTGGAGATTATAACAGAACGTGGCCAAGATGTTCAAATGTTCATAAATGACCAGCATGGTTGAATAATAGTAAGGCAGAACAGTTGAAACTGGAGCAGGAGCATGGCCAGGTGGACTGGGGACAGCAAGGAGTCCTCATGTCAGGTAGTCCTGGGACATGGTCCTAGGGCCCAGGCCAGTTGAAACTGGAGCAGCAGCATGGCCAGGTGGACTGGGGACAGCAAGGAGTCATCATGTCAGGTAGTCCTGGGGCATGGTTCTAGGGCTCAGGTCCTCCGTTGTACTGTAAGAAAGAGAAAGAAAAGAGAAGGAGAGAATTAGAGAACGCACACTTAGATTTACACAGGACACCTAATAGGACAGGAGAAGTACTCCAGATAAACAAACTGACCCTAGACCCCCGACACATAAACTACTGCAGCATAAATACTGGAGGCTGAGACAGGAGGGGTCAGGAGCTAACACTGTGGCCCCATCCGAGGTTTCCCCCGGACAGGGCCAAACAGGAAGGATATAACCCCACCCACTTTGCCAAAGCACAGCCCCCACACCACTAGAGGGAAATCTTCAACCACCAACTATACCATCCTGAGACAAGGCCGAGTATAGCCCACAAAGATCTCCGACACGGTACAACCCAAGGGGTGGGGGAACCCAGACAGGCCGACCACAACAGTGAATCAACCCACCCAGGTGACGCATCCCCCAGGGACGGCACGAGAGAGCCCCAGCAAGCCAGTGACTCAGCCCCGTAACAGGGTTAGAGGCAGAGAATCCCAGTGGAAAACGGGGAACCGGCCAGGCAGAGACAGCAAGGGCGGTAGCAGTAGTTGCTCCAGAGCCTTTCCGTTCACCTTCCCACTCCTGGGCCAGACTACACTCAATCATATGACCCACTGAAGAGATGAGTCTTCAGTAAAGACTTAAAGGTTGAGACCGAGTTGCGTCTCTGACATGGGTAGGCAGACCGTTCCATAAAAATGGAGCTCTATAGGAGAAAGCCCTGCCTCCAGCTGTTTGCTTAGAAATTCTAGGGACAATTAGGAGGCCTGCGTCTTGTGACCGTAGTATACGTATAGGTATGTACGGCAGGACCAAATCAGAGAGGTAGGTATAGAGCAAGCCCATGTAATGCTTTGTAGGTTAGCAGTAAAACAGCTTGAAATCAGCCCTTGCTTTGACAGGAAGCCAGTGTAGTAGTAGAGGCTAGCACTGGAGTAATATGATCAAACTTTTTTGGTTCTAGTCAGGATTCTAGTATAGCCGTATTTAGCACTAACTGAAGTTTATTTAGTGCTTTATCCGGGTAGCCGGAAAATAGAGCATTGCAGTAGTCTAACCTAGAAGTGACAAAAGCATGGATTAATTTTTCTGCATCATTTATAGTATAGTATTAGTAGTAGCAGTAGTAGTAGTAGTAGCAGTAGTAGTATAGTAGTAGTAGTAGTAGTAGTAGTAGTAGTAGTAGTAGTATAGTAGTAGTAGTAGTAGTAGTAGTAGTATTAGTAGTAGTAGCAGTAGTAGTAGTAGCAGCAGTAGCAGTAGTAGTATAGTAGCAGTAGTAGTAGTAGTAGTAGTAGTAGCAGTAGCAGTAGTAGTAGTAGCAGTAGTAGTAGTATAGTAGTAGTAGTAGTAGTATAGTAGTAGTAGTATAGTAGTAGTAGTAGCAGTAGTAGCAGTAGTAGCAGTAGTAGTAGCAGTAGTAGTATAGTAGTAGTAGTAGTATAGTAGTAGTAGTAGTAGTAGCAGTAGTAGCAGTAGTAGTAGTAGCAGCAGTAGTAGCAGTAGTACTTTCCATGTTCTCTTCAGCTGCTGTTACTGCACTGTCGTTCCCTGGGTTTTAGTGACCTACATAGCCTGGGTACTAGACCTTGTTGTACTATCATTCCATTGCCATATGCCAAATGTTTGGTGAAATGGAATGTTAGCACAAATAGGTTTGGTATCCAGGCTAAACCTACAATAAGTCTACTCCAGCAGCCTTTATCTAGCCAGGTCCCAGATATTTTTGGAGAGTTTGTCCTGACAATGACCATAGGAGTTGGCAAGACAGCACAAACTGCTACACGTACTGAGACAGAGAGGCACTGTTTCCCTCGCTCAGATTATTTCTCCGGTGAGATTCAGCTTGCAAATTGAAGGAAAATGATGAAAACACAGAGAGATGAAAGATAAATTATTTTGGCACCATGAATACAGGCCACTGTTCCAAACATAAATAAAGGTTACCAGAAGTCACAGTAGTTTTCCCCAACAACTGAACACATAAACCAACAGTGTAAATGACAATAAAACAAAGGAAATACAGGTTGGAAAAAGGTGTAGTCAGTCAGTCAGCCCAATCAGCCAACAGATCTCAGGCACAGAAAGGCCAAGGAGAACAGCTGATACCAGAGATTTGTAGTTGTCCAATAATAGAAACGAGTGGATCCAATCGTTGTTACTCTTACAAGACGACTACAATGCTCACTTTGTGAGTATGTGTAACTCTGTGTTGTTGTTTGTGTCGCATTGCTTGGCTTTATCTTGGCCAGGTCGCAGTTGTAAATGAGAACTTGTTCTCAACTGGCCTACCTGGTTAAATAAAGGTGAAATAAAATAAAATAAAATAAATTAATCCTCCTCAGTGAATTTCAGAAGTAGTGTAACTTTAAATATTTTTGATAAAACGAAATATATTCACGACACAAAATAATTTATACAGTTTTGCAATGAAGGTCTACAGTAACCTCAATAGTACTCTCTAGGGTAGCACCGTGGTGTAGCTGGAGGACAGCTAGCTAACAGTTTTGAACAATAGTATTTCTACCAAAATTAAGGAGAAGCACGAGAGAGAGAGCTAGCTATATTCCGTAGTATATATATTTTTTACTCTCACTTACTTAGCTAGGGTTGAATGCAGCTAGCAAGTTTAGCCTTCTCAAACACTTGGCTCAAACAGAGAGGGATGCTATGTTAGCTAGCTTGGTATGGCTATCCAACACTGGAACTCTTCCAAGTCGAGGTAAGGTTTTGGTTTTATTAATTTATTGCCACCGGGGCCTGCCGGTGTAACTGCTAAACTGCTTGCTGACTCTACACTGTACTGCATGATTGTAGCAGTTTTATTAATGCATTAGTCCTAGTAGCCATGTTGACTATGACGTGATAAAGATTTAGGCTGTGCGTAGCAGTTAGCAGTCATGATATGATATGGTTTGGAAGTTTTTTTTACCTGGTCACAGACAGCTGATGTGTTGTGCACTGAAGTCCACAAGGGAAAAGGTGAGAAGAGGAGAGTGTGTCGATATTATTCCTTCTCACATCTATATGCAATGAGCTGGGGGCGGCAGGGTAGCCTAGTGGTTAGAGAGTTGGGCCAATAACGGAAGGTTGTAAGTTCAAATCCCCAGGCTGACAAGGTACAAATCTGTTGTTCTGCCCCTGAACAAGGCAGTTAACCCACTGTTCCTAGGCCGTCATTGAAAATAAGAATTTGTTCTTAACTGACTTGCCTAGTTAAATAAAAATTAATGTGACTGCTATGAAAGTGAACTGTATTTGCGTGTGATCAGGGGTGAATTCATTGTGCTGATTTTGTTTAAAAACTTTTCTTTAACGGACCTAGACCAGGATATAAATACCTGAATTTGTCCAATAGAAACTCTTGATTGCAACTGTTGGACTAATGATTACACCCCAGATCAACTAGATGCAGGCAAGAGTGTGCAAGGTGGTATTAAATGTGTCAATGTCTGTCACCTTGATTACTCAAACTTTTCTCGACCTTTGTGCACCTTCTGTAGCTCAGTTGGTAGAGCATGGCGCTTGTAACGCCAGGGTAGTGGGTTCGATCCCCGGGACCACCCATACGTAGAATGTATGCACACATGACTAAGTCGCTTTGGATAAAAGCGTCTGCTAAATGGCATATATTTTTATATTATTATTATAAACTTTCATTCATAGGCTGTAGCAACCTCATGATGGGTATATCCACTGGCTCCAGGTCATCTACAAGACCCTGTTAGGTAAAGTCCCCCCCTTATCTCAGCTTGCTGGTCACCATAGCAGCACCCACCTGTAGCACACGCTCCAGCAGGCATATCTCTCAAGTCACCCCCAAAACCAATTATTTCTTTGGCCACCTCTCCTTCCAGTTCTCTGCTGCCAATGACTGGAACGAACTACAAAAATCTCTGAAACTGGAAACAATTATCTCCCTCACTAGCTTTAAGTACCAACTGTCAGAGCAGCTCACAGATTACTGCACCTGTACATAGCCCACCTATAATTTAGCCCAAACAACTACCTCTTTCCCAACTGTATTTAATTTATTTATTTATTTTGCTCCTTTGCACATTATTTCTATCTCTACTTTGCACATTCTTCCACTGCAAATCTACCATTCCAGTGTTTTACTTGCTATATTGTATTTACTTCGCCACCATGGCTTTTTTTTCCTTTACCTCCCTTATCTCATCGCATTTGCTGACATCGTAAATAGACTTATTTTTCTACTGTATTATTGACTGTTTGTTTTATTCCATCTGTAACTCTGTGTTGTTGTTTGTGTCGAACTGCTATGCTTTATCTTGGCCAGGTCGCAGTTGTAAATGAGAAATTGTTCTCAACTTGCCTACCTGGTTATTTAAATAAAGATAGATATACAAATATATATATATTTTTTTTAAATAAGGGAAAATGTGAATATCATGTAGTAGCCTAAACCTATTGATGTTACATTGAACTGGGTGAATGGAATATGAATGACAGTCATCCCAATATGCTGTAATAGAAATAAGTCCATGCTGATGAAAAAAAGACCCTCCCTTATCTTAAACGGCACGGACCGCCACTGAATCTGAGGTACCCAAAATATTTTCAGACGTGGAATCGCCCTGCTACAGTTTTTAGGCTTCTATGGCGGTCATTACAAAAGACGTGTAAAACTACAAAAAATATCCTGTAGAGACTCAGATCAATTTTATTTATTTGTATTTATTTATTTAAGGGAAATGAATTCATTAATTATCCCCAGGTACTGCCTAGTGCCCTGAAGTCCTGTCTCTACTCCCTGTTGACTGACTTGTTGTTTGTTGTCTGGGTTACCAGGTGTTGGAGGCCACCCGCGTCACCCGCAGGAAAAGCAACATGGCGCTGAGGTGGGAGGCGGGGCTTTACACTAACGAGGACGGAGAAGAAAAAGAGGAAGAGGAGTAATAGTCTGTGACTATCAGGGATGGAAGGAGGAGGGACATAGCAGCAACACAACTACAAGTATTTATTTTACTCAAGTATTCTGATCACATGACCTGTCACATGATCTACTGGATGGACCAACCTGGAGCATCAGCAAGCCCTGCCAACAGTGAAACGGAGAGACCCATGGGATATGGCTGGTTGCCAAGTGACGGACAAGTAACCGTGACGACAACAACAGTGTGTTCGGGCAGGTCATTTTGGAATGTTTGGACTTTTCCAGATAAAAGATGTGTAAAGGACTGTGCAGATGATGACAACGATGAGTGATACGCCAAGTGATCCTGAAATATTAGAGCTCAATTTTGAATCTCATAGCAAAGGGTCTGAATACTTATGTAAATAAGATATTTCAGTTTTTTTTTATATTTAATACATTTACTACAACAAAAATGAAAATAAAATACAGAAATATCTCATTTACATAATTATTGTCCCCCGAGTCAATACTAATAATACATTTGGCGGTGATTACTGCTGTGACTCTTTCTGGGTAGGTCTCTTTGGCCATTATTATTTTTTTAATTCTTCAAGCTCTGCCAAGTTGATAGTTGATCTCCCAGCATCTCCCAGTGTCTGCTGGAAAGCAAAATGAATCAGGTTTTCCTCTAGGATTTTGCCTGTGCTTATAGCCATTTCGGGTTTTTTTGTACAAAAAACTCCTTAGTCCTTGCCGATGACAAGCATACACATAACATGATGCAGCCACCACCATGCTTGAACATATGAAGTGGTACTCAGTGATGTGTTGTGTTGGATCTTCCTCAAACATAACGCTTTGAATTCAGGACAGAAAGTTAATTTCTTTGCCACATTTTTGGCAGTTTTAATTAAGTGCCTTGTTGCAAACAGGATGCATGTTTTTAAATATTTTATATTCTGTACAGGCTTCCTTCTTTTCACTCTGTCATTTAGGTTAGTATTGTGGAGTAACTACAATGTTATTGATCCATCCTCAGTGTTCTCCAATCACAGACATTAAACTCTGTAACTGCTTTAGAGTCACCATTGGCCTCATGTTGAAATCTCTGAGCAGTTTCCTTCATCTCCAACAACTGCGTTAGAAAGGACGCCTTTGTCTTTTTTAGTGACTTGGTGATACGCCATCCAACGTCTAATTAATAACTTCACAATGCTATTATATATATATTTTTTAGATCTACCAATCGAGGCCCTTCTTTGTGAGGCATTGAAACACCTCCCTGGTCTTTGTGGTTGAATCTGTGCCTTACATTCATTACTTTGTTAAGGGTCCTTACAGATAATTGTATGTGTGGAGTACAGAGATGGGGTAGTTATTAAGAAATCATGTTAACCACTATTATTGAACACTGAACTTATTACACAATTTGTTAATTAAGCACATGTATAACTCCTGAGCATATTCAGGTTTACCATAAAAAAGGGGTTGAATACATATTTACTCAAGACATTATCTTTTTATTTTTTATTAATTTAAAAAATGTTCTACAAACAGAATTCCACTTTGACATTATGGGGTATTGTATGTAGGCCAGTGATACAAAATGTCAATTTAATACATTTAAAAATTCAGTCTATTACACAACAAAATGTGGAAAAAGTCCAGGTGTGTAAATACTTTCTGAAGGCAGTGTACAATACGACAATAGAATGAACTACCATGGGGACACTCAAAATGGCCGCCCATTACGACAATACGACAATAGAATGAACTACCATGGGGACAATCAAAATGGCCGCCCATTACGACAATACGACAATAGAATGAACTACCATGGGGACAATCAAAATGGCCGCCCATTACGACAATACGACACCAAAATGAACTACCATGGGGACACTCAAAATGGCCGCCCATTACGACAATACGACAATAGAATGAACTACCATGGGGACACTCAAAATGGCCACCCATTATGACAAGACGACAATAGGACAATACGACAATACTACAATAGAATGAACTACCATGGGGACACTCAAAATGGCCGCCCATTACGACAACACGACAATAGAATGAACTACCATGGGGACACTCAAAATGGCCACCCATTACGACAATACGACAATAGAATGAACTACCATGGGGACACTCAAAATGGCTGCCCATTACGACAATATGACAATACGACAATAGAATGAGCTACCATGGGGACACTCCAAATGGCCACCCATTACGACAATACGACAATAGAATGAACTACCATGGGGACACTCAAAATGGCCGCCCATTACGACAATACGACAATAGAATGAACTACCATGGGGACAATCAAAATGGCCACCCATTACGACAATACGACACCAGAATGAACTACCATGGGGACACTCAAAATGGCCACCCATTACGACAATACGACAATAGAATGAACTACCATGGGGACACTCAAAATGGCCGCCCATTACGACAATACGACAATAGAATGAACTACCATGGGGACACTCAAAATGGCCGCCCATTACGACAATACGACAATAGAATGAACTACCATGGGGACACTCAAAATGGCCGCCCATTACGACAATACGACAATAGAATGAACTACCATGGGGACACTCAAAATGGCCGCCCATTACGACAATACGACAATAGAATGAACTATCATGGGGACACTCAAAATGGCCGACCATTACGACAATACGACAATAGAATGAACTACCATGGGGACAATCAAAATGGCCGCCCATTACGACAATACGACACCAGAATGAACTACCATGGGGACACTCAAAATGGCCACCCATTACAATACGACAATAGAATGAACTACCATGGGGACACTCAAAATGGCCGCCCATTATGACAATACGACAATAGGACAATACGACAATACTACAATAGAATGAACTACCATGGGGACACTCAAAATGGCCGCCCATTACGACAATATGACTTTACGACAATAGAATGAGCTACCATGGGGACACTCCAAATGGCCGCCCATTACGACAATACGACGATACGACAATAAGACAATAAGACAATACGGCAATACGACAACACGACAATAGAATGAACGACGATGGGGACACTCAAAATGGCCGCCCATTATGGCATCATTCTGATTCTATGGATGAGACACAATACATGTCGGGGGAGATTTATTTCTAGACTAACACTGTTCAAAGCATTAATCATTCTCCTGGTTTCCAAACTGTCTGTGTGTCGTTGCTAGATTGGATCAAGGACTACACACTTTCAAAGCACCACAATCTATTGACGTCAATAGAGATATTTTGCATGATAAAAATAGAACACTTTTTAAAAAATCCAGAAGTCATGTCTTTCAGAGGGATACATCTTTTTCGTTACACATTTAAGTATTTTTCTAAACGTGGAGACATCCAGTTGCTCTGTCCAGCTCTATGTCCAACTCTATGTTCTGCTCTATGTCCAGCTCTATGTCCAGCTCTATGTCCAGCTCTATGTCCAGCTCTATGTTCAGCTCTATGTTTTAAGTCAAGCTCTACTGCTCTATGTCCAGCTCTATGTCCAGCTCTATGTCCAGCTCTATGTTCTGCTCTATGTTTTAAGTCAAGCTCTACTGTATGTCCAGCTCTATGTCCAGCTCTATGTTCTGCTCTATGTCCAGCTCTATGTCCAGCTCTATGTCCAGCTCTATGTCCAGCTCTATGTCCAGCTCTATGTTCAGCTCTATGTCCAGCTCTATGTTCAGCTCTATGTACAGCTCTATGTCCAGCTCTATGTCCAGCTCTATGTCCAGCTCTATGTCCAGCTTGGTCTCGGGAACTTGAAAAGAAAGTAGTAATTTAATTTAATTAATAAATTAGTGTTGACAGTTTATATTTGGTGGGATAATGCAGTTTGCCATGAGTGAATACAAAACCATTGAAGGTTCTGGGAACAAATGAGGAAGTAGCAGAACAGCGATAACACACTATACAGTAATTTGCAAGTGTTAAATTCTATAAAGGGTTATGCCAGTTCTATCCAGCTCTGAGTGTTACCCATTCTATGTTCAGCTCTGTTTTTAACACCAGGTTTGAAATTCTTGGAATGTTATATCTGAAGTGGGGTTAACACCAGGGTTATATCTGAGTGTTGATTCTAGTGGGGTTAACACCAGTGCTATTCTGAGTGTTGATTCTAGTGGGGTTAACACCAGTGTTATTCTGAGTGTTGATTCTAGTGGGGTTTAGACCAGTGGTCAAATGAAGTGTTGATTCTAGTGGGGTTTACACCAGTGGTATATCTGAGTGTTGATTCTAGTGGGGTTAACACCAGTGGTATATCTTAGTGTTGATTAAGATGGCTTTATATGAAAGTTATAATTTCGAAAGGCTTTATACTATTTTACCATGGGATATACCACCTATTGTGTTTCATGGGATATCACTATTGTGTTTCATGGGCTATCACTATTGTGTATCATGGGCTATCACTATTGTGTTTCATGGGATATCACTATTGTGTTTCATGGGAGGGGGAATAGGTTATAGTGGAGTAGACCCTAGTGGGATGGGCTATCACTATTGTGTTTCATGGGATATCACTATTGTGGGATGGGATATCACTATTGGTTTCAGACCCTAGTGGGATATCACCATTGGTTTCAGTGGGATAGACCATTGTGGGATGGGGAATAGGTTTCAGTGGGATAGACACTAGTGGGAGGGGGAATAGGTTCAGTGGAGTAGATCACTATTGTGGAGGGGAATAGGTGTTTCAGTGGGATATCCCTATTGTGGGAGGGGGAAAAGGCTTTGATAGTGCATAGACCCTGCTGGGAGTCTGAGGACACATGGGGAGTAGTTTCCTATTGGGAGGGGGTGTGTGGCCACCGTGTTAACTGAGTGACAATGTTGCTGTGATGAATACAGGTTAGTATTGGAGTAGACCCTAGTGGGGGGGAATAGGAGTGGAGTAGACCCTAGTGGGAGGGGGAATAGGTTAGAGTGGAGGGAAGTGAGAGGGGGAATAGGTTACAGTGGAGTAGACCCTAGGTGGGAGGGGAATAGTTAAGTGGAGTAGACCCTAGTGGGAGGGGGAATAGGGTGGAGTAGAAGGGTGAGAGAGAGAGGAGGGAATAGGTTACAGTGGGTAGACCCTAGTGGGAGGGGGAATAGGTTATAGTGGAGTAGACTTCCTAGTGGGAGGGGGAATAGTTGAAGTGGAGTAGACCTAGTGGGAGGGGGAATAGGTGCAGTGGATAAGACCTAGTGGGAGGGGAATAGGGTTGATAGTTTGACATGATGACCCTAGTGGGAGGGAATAGGTGAAATAATGGATTTTAACCTAGTGGGAGGGGTAGGTGATAGCCTGGTAGCCTTGTGGGAGGGGAATTTTTATGATGGAGTAGACTTTTTTTAGTGGGAGGGGGAATAGGTTACAGTGGAAAATAGTTTTCCTAGTGGGAGGGGGAATAGGTTACAGTGGAGTAGACCCAAGTGGGAGGGGTTTAGGTGTCCAGTGGAGTAGTAGTGGGAGGGGGAATAGGTTACAGTGGGTAGATCCCTAGATGGGAGGGGAAAGTCAAGGTGAGTAACTGGAGTGTCTGCTTTTCTAGCTTCACATCACAATGCTATTTGATTAGCATAAGGCTAAATGTATTACTGCAAATCCAAATTGTGTCTGCTATTGCCAAATGTCTTTAACATGTACAGGTGTCTCTTAATTCTGTTTCTGTTGGTTTGATACAAAAACTACTTGTATTCACAGTTAAATCCAGCTAAATAATTATTTTGTCATTAAAAAGAAAATAGTAATTTAATTTAATTAATAATTTAATTGACAGTTTATATTTGCAGCTGGGATAATCAGTTTCCATGAGTGAATCAAAACCATTGAATTTTCTGGGAACAAATGAGGAATACTGTCACTGATAACACACTATTCAGTAATTTGCAAGTGTTAAATTCTTGGTATAAAGGGTTATGAATGTTATATCTGAGTGTTGATTCTAGTGGGGTTAACACCAGGGTTATATCTGAGTGTTGATTCTAGTGGGGTTAACACCACAGTGTTGATTCTAGTGGGGTTAACACCAGTGTTATTCTGAGTGTTGATTCTAGATGGGGTTTACACCAGTGGTATATCTGACTGATTCAGTGGGGTTTACACCAGTGGTATATCTGAGTGTTGATTCTAGTGGGGTTTCACCAGTGGTATATCTGACACTGATTCACCTCACACACCAGTGATTCACCTCAGTGTTGATTAAGATTGGCTTTATACTGATTCACCTCACACACACACTGATTCACCTATTTTACCATACTGATACCACCTCACAAACACTGATTCACCTCACATGATTGACAGCTGATTACAGTCAGTAATGGGATTCAATCAGACCCACACAGGTTACAGTGATTCACCCACAGTGGGAGGGGGAACAGGTTATAGTGATTCACCTAGTGGGAGGGGGAACACTGATTCACCTCACACACACTAGTGGGAGGGGGAATAGGTTACAGTGGATTAGACCCAGTGGGATTCAATCACACACACACTGATTCACCTCACACACACACTGTGGGAGGGGGAATACTGATAGTCACCTACACCCTAGTGGGAGGGGGAACAGGTTACACTGATTCACCCTAGTGGGAGGGGGAACACACAGTGATTCACCCCAGTGGGAGGGGAATAGGTTACACTGGATTAGACACCTAGTGGGATTCACCTCACACACACACAGTGATTCACCCTAGTGGGAGGGGGAATAGGTTATAGTGGATTAGACCTCAGTGGGAGGGGAACACTGATTCACCTAGACACCTGATGGGAGGGGGAATACACTGATTCATCAGAACAACTGATTCACCTGTAACACACATTCTACCTCACACGTTCATATTCTGTTTCTGTTGGTTTATATGATTCACCTGTATTCACAGATTCACCTCTAAATAATTATTTTGTCATCAAAAAGAAAACTGTAATTTTTGACCAATTCTCTATTATTATTTAATTGATTATGCAGCTGATCAGTTTCCCTGATTCATTCACACAGTATTTTCTCACCTCATAAAATACTTCACCTCACACACACACTGATTCACCTCACACACACACTGATTCACCTCACACACACACTGATTCACCTCACACACACACTGATTCACCTCACACACACACTGATTCACCTCACACACACACTGATTCACCTCACACACACACTGATTCACCTCACACACACACACACTGATTCACCTCACACACACACACTGATTCACCTCACACACACACACACACTGATTCACCTCACACACACACACACACTGATTCACCCTCACACACACACACACACTGATTCACCTCACACACACACTGATTCACCTCACACACACACTGATTCACCTCACACACACACACTGATTCACCTCACACACACACTGATTCACCTCACACACACACTGATTCACCTCTCACACACTGATTCACCTCACACACACACTGATTCACCTCACACACACACTGATTCACCTCTCACACACACTGATTCACCTCACACACACACACACACTGATTCACCTCACACACACACTGATTCACCTCACACCCACACTGATTCACCTCACACACACACTGATTCACCTCACACACACACTGATTCACCTCACACACCCACACTGATTCACCTCACACACACTGATACTCACCAGCAACCACTCATACTGATTCACCCCACAGAAACCACTGGATACTCACCCCCACAGCAACCACTGGATACTCACGCCCACAGCCACCACTGGATACTCACCTGGACACGTCCACAGCAACCACTGATTCACCCCACAGCAACCACTGGTTCACTGGACACACCACAGCAACCACTGGATACTCACCCTCACAGCAACCACTGGATACTGGACACCCCACAGCAACCACTGGATACTGGACACCCCACAGCAACCACTGGTATACTCACCACAGCAACCACACACACAACCACTGATTCACTGGACACGCCCACAGCAACCACTGATTACTGGACACCCCCACAGCAACCACACATACTGGACACCCCACAGCAACCACTGGATACTCACCCCACACACCACACACTGATTCACCCCCACAGCAACCACTGGATACTGGACACCCCACAGCAACCACTGTATACTGGATTCACCCCCACAGCAACCACTGGATTCACCTCCCACACACCACTGGTATACTGGACACCCCACAGCCACCACTGGATACTCACCCCACACACCACTGGATACTCACCCCACAGCAACCACTGGATTCACCCACAGCAACCACTGGCATACTGACACCCCACAGCAACCACTGGATACTGGACACCCCCACAGCAACCACTGGTATACTGGACACCCCCACAGAAACCACTGGCATACTGGACACCCCCACAGCAACCACTGGTATACTGGACACGCCCACAGCAACCACTGGTATACTGGACACCCCCACAGCAACCACTGGCATACTGGACACCCCCACAGCAACCACTGGTATACTGGACACGCCCACAGCAACCACTGGTATACTGGACACCCCCACAGCAACCACTGGTATACTGGACACCCCCACAGCAACCACTGGTATACTGGACACCCCCACAGCAACCACTGGTATACTGGACACCCCACAGCAACCACTGGTATACTGGACACGCCCACAGCAACCACTGGTATACTGGACACCCCCACAGCAACCACTGGTATACTGGACACCCCCACAGCAACCACTGGTATACTGGACACCCCACAGCAACCACTGGCATACTGGACACCCCCACAGCAACCACTGGTATACTGGACACGCCCACAGCAACCACTGGTATAAACTGGACACGCCCACAGCAACCACTGGCATACTGGACACCCCCACAGCCACCACTGGTATACTGGACACGCCCACAGCAACCACTGGTATACTGGACACCCCCACAGCAACCACTGGTATACTGGACATGCCCACAGCAACCACTGGTATACTGGACACCCCCACAGCAACCACTGGCATACTGGACACCCC
Organism: Oncorhynchus gorbuscha; assembly: GCF_021184085.1. Taxonomy (NCBI): domain Eukaryota; kingdom Metazoa; phylum Chordata; class Actinopteri; order Salmoniformes; family Salmonidae; genus Oncorhynchus; species Oncorhynchus gorbuscha. The sequence continues at coordinate 85,197,280 of NC_060183.1, read as the reverse complement.
CACAGCAACCACTGGTATACTGGACACGCCCACAGCAACCACTGGTATACTGGACACCCCCACAGCAACCACTGGCATACTGGACACCCCCACAGCAACCACTGGTATACTGGACACGCCCACAGCAACCACTGGCATACTGGACACCCCCACAGCAACCACTGGTATAAACTGGACACGCCCACAGCAACCACTGGTATACTGGACACGCCCACAGCCACCACAAGGTGGTGGGGGAGGGGTGGGGAACATGAGCTCCTGTAGCCCCTGTCATCAATCTTCATATTTTTTTTTTATGTAATAAATCATTTTGACATTAACCTGCCAAAAACTAATTGATAAACCTTGTTATGTCCATATGTACTGGGAAGCTAAGGGTTTGTTTCTGGGGCTTCAGAAATGTGCCTATGAGTATTTTAATTCGCTCATAGGAGGGTAAATTAGGCCTAGCTCAGTAACTTGGTTGGGGGGGGGGATTTAACTGGGGTGCTGCAGCTGACTCCTACCTCCCGTGGCTGTAACATCTTTAATTGAGCCTCCTGGGGGGGGGGATTTAACAGGGTGCTGCAGCTTCCTACCTCCCGTGGCTTTAACATCTTTAATTGAGCCTCCTGGGGGGGGATTTAACAGGGTGCTGCAGCTGACTCCTACCTCCCGTGGCTTTAACATCTTTAATTGAGCTTCTCGTTCTCCTTTATTGGTGGCCTGGGGGGGGGGGGATTTAACAGGGTGCTGCAGCTGACTCCTACCTCCCGTGGCTTTAACATCTTTAATTGAGCCTCCTGGGGGGGGGGATTTAACAGGGTGCTGCAGCTGACTCCTACCTCCCGTGGCTGTAACATCTTTAATTGAGCTTCTCGTTCTCCTTTATTGGTGGCCTGGGGGGGGGGGGGGGATTTAACAGCTGGTGCTGCAGCTGACTCCTACCTCCCGTGGCTTTAACATCTTTAATTGAGCCTCCTGGGGGGGGGTTTAACAGGGTGCTGCAGCTGACTCCTACCTCCCGTGGCTGTAACATCTTTAATTGAGCTTCTCGTTCTCCTTTATTGGTGGCCTGGTGGGGGGGGATTTAACAGGGTGCTGCAGCTGACTCCTACCTCCCGTGGCTGTAACATCTTTAATTGAGCCTCCTGGGGGGGGGTTAACAGGGTGCTGCAGCTGACTCCTACCTCCCGTGGCTTTAACATCTTTAATTGAGCCTCCTGGGGGGGGGGGGGATTCAACATGTGATGGAAACAGATGATCTGAAGCTCTGAAGTCGTTTGGACAACTGGACAGGAAGTGGATTGGCAGATGCAAACAGATGATCCTCTTTAGCAGACAACAGTTATTCAGGGGGTTTGAACAAAAAAAAAGTGGTTGGTGATTTCGTTCACGCTGGTGAACCGGCGTTTGAGTTTGTGTGGTGCAATATCAACATTATATCTTAGCATCATTCAAGAATAGAGATTAAATTGTGTTAAAGGCCGTGGTGAAAACATTTGCACACAAACAAAATGAGGACTTCAGGACACCAGGGGAGTCTCTCAAGTTGTATTTAATTTAACTTGAATATTGCAGCCCATTTGTGTAGAGGCTATTTGGCCTTTTTCATCGTAAGATGAGGAAACAACAGCCCAGACCCATCATCATAGTCCTCAGTAGAGCAGGCCTCTACTAAAGCCTCGGGCTCACCGGACACGGACACGCACTCTGACCCCAACCCATTCCCCGACCTAGCCATGGTAATGGTGGCTATCATTAAGTCTGAACAGACTGACTAAGGTGGAGTCACTATCCACTGACCTAGCTGCACAAATAGCCAGTCTCGCCACAGAAGGTCAACACAAAGATCGACTCCATTAACCTGTTAGTCCTACCCCCTACTTTTTCGAACATTCTGTTAAAAATCGCGCAACATTTCAGCGCCCTGCTGCTCATGCCAGGAATATAGTATATGCATATGATTAGTATGTGTGGATAGAAAACACTCAGACGTTTATAAAACTGGTTAAATCACTGCTGTGACTATAACAGAACGTGCGTTTCATCGAAAAGTGCAGGAAAATCTGATCACTGAAAATGGAAATAAATATCCATGCGCTACTTCCAGGAATTGTTCAAAGTGAACCGGATTAAATGAGGCCGAGGTTACAGTGCCTACAGCTTCCACACGATGTCTAGAGTCTTGTCATTTGATTCAGCTTTGATTCTTGGTCAAACTGACACAAGGGAACCGATTCCCTCCGGTCTCCGAACGGATGTTTTGGTCGAGAGCTCTCCGGACATCTTTTTCCAGACAGACACCTATATAATTTACACCGCCTCCTGATTAATTTTATCACTTATTAACGTGTACTAATACCTAAAGTTGCATTACAAAAGTATTTTGAAGTGTTTTGTGAAAGTTTATCGTCAACTTATGAAACGCTATTTTTTTCTGTTTATCACACAGTCTTCATAGATCAATATCTAGGCTATATATGGACCGATTTAATCGAAAAAATGACCCAATAGTGATTATGGGACATCTAGGAGTGCCAACAAAGAAGATGGTCAAAGGTAATGAATGTTTTATGTTTTATTTGTGCGGTTTGTGTAGCGACGACTATGCTAATTATTTTGTTTACGTCCCCTGCGGGTCTTTTGGGGTGTTACATGCTATCAGATAATAGCTTCTCATGCTTTCACCGAAAAGCATTTTAAAAATCTGACTTGTTGCCTGGATTCACAACGAGTGTAGCTTTAATTCAATACCCTGCATGTGTATTTTAATGAACGTTTGAGTTTTAACTAATACTATTAGTATTTAGCGTAGTGCATTTGCATTTCCAGATCTCTAGATGGGATGACTGCGTGTCAGGTAGGACCAAGAGGTTAAAGAAGACTTGGTGAAACAGGACAACCGTCTGAACAGCCTGGACAGCAGAGGAAATACAGCAGAGGAAATACAGCAGAGGAAATACAGCAGAGGAAATACAGTAGAGGAAATACAGCAGAGGAAATACAGTAGAGGAAATACAGTAGAGGAAATACAGTAGAGGAAATACAGCAGAGGAAATACTTCGACAGAGTGATGACACTGGAAGTTACCCAGAAATCATCAGATATCGTCAAACTATCTTCCAAGGTTGAGGACTTTGAGAAAAGACAGTGCGGGGGGGGGGGGGGGGTGGGTCGCATTTTTGGTGTGAAAGAGGGACTCGAGGCCGTAGGCGGATTGCGGCCTACCCTGTTCATAGCTAAACTGCTACAGGAAATCATAGGCCTCGATTACACCCCCACCTTTGATAGTGCACACAGAAGCTTACAGTCCGCACGAAAGAATGGGGAGCTGCCCAGACCCATCATAGTCAAATACTTCCAGGAGAAAGCGGATGTTCTCCGTAAGGCATCATGAGCGGCTGCCTACGACGGCCAGAATATTCGCATTTACCCAGACTACACGGCAGCAGTCATGAAGAAGAGCTCAGCCTTTCAGCCTACCCTGACCTCGAGCCTGCCTGACCATTCAGCCTACCCTGACCATTCAGCCTACCCTGACCTCGAGCCTGCCTGACCATTCAGTCTACCCTGACCTCGAGCCTGCTTGACCATTCAGCCTACCCTGACCTCGAGCCTGCCTGACCATTCAGCCTACCCTGACCTCGAGCCTGCCTGACCATTCAGCCTACCCTGACCTCGAGCCTGCCTGACCATTCAGTCTACCCTGACCTCGAGCCTGCTTGACCATTCAGCCTACCCTGACCTCGAGCCTGCCTGACCATTCAGTCTACCCTAACCTCGAGCCTGCCCGACCATTCTGTCTGCCCTGACCTCGAGCCTGCCTGCCACCCTGTAACTTTCAGATTCTGACCTGGTTAAAGAACTGAGGCTGAATGAACTGTTTCGCTTCCAGACAAGGCTCTGCTTATAGCCAGGTGTAACAGTGGTAAGCTGTTGGGACTCTGCTGTTGTGATAGCTTTATGTAGGACTTAGCAGTTTGTGGGCACCGTTTGTCACCGTTATCAGTGGGGGATTTAGGTATAGGCGACATGGGCAGTCGCCCTTGGTGGCATCATGGAGCACAAAATAATAATATTAATAACATAAATACATTAGAATGGTGACATTTCCACGTCATGTCAATGATGGGGAGGGGGTTAGGTTGACCTCAGGTCTCCCCACTGGAAGCCAGAGGTAAGGACAGCAGTGACCTCATGTCTCCCCAACGGAAGCCAGAGGTAAGGAGAGCAGTGACCTCAGATCTCCTCACTGGAAGTCCGAGGCAAGGAGAGCAGTGACCTCAGGTCTCCTCACTGGAAGCCCGAGGTAAGGAGAGCAGTGACCTCAGGTCTCCCCACTGGAAGCCAGAGGTAAGGACAGCAGTGACCTCAGGTCTCCCCAACGGAAGCCAGAGGTAAGGACAGCAGTGACCTCAGGTCTCCTCACAGGAAGCCAGAGGTAAGGAGAGCAGTGACCTCAGGTCTCCTCACTGGAAGCCAGAGGTAAGGAGAGCAGTGACCTCAGGTCTCCTCACTGGAAGCCAGAGGTAAGGAGAGCAGTGACCTCAGGTCTCCTCACTGGAAGCCATAGGTAAAGAGAGCAGTGACCTCAGATCTCCCCAACGGAAGCCAGAGGTAAGGAGAGCAGTGACCTCAGGTCTCCCCAACGGAAGCCAGAGGTAAGGAGAGCAGTGACCTCAGGTCTCCTCACTGGAAGTCCGAGGCAAGGAGAGCAGTGACCTCAGGTCTCCTCACTGGAAGTCTGAGGCAAGGAGAGCAGTGACCTCAGGTCTCCCCAACGGAAGCCAGAGGTAAGGAGAGCAGTGACCTCAGGTCTCCTCACTGGAAGTCCGAGGCAAGGAGAGCAGTGACCTCAGGTCTCCTCACTGAGTCCTCAGGTCTCCTCACTGGAAGTCCGAGGCAAGGAGAGCAGTGACCTCAGGTCTCCCACTGGAAGCCAGAGGTAAGGAGAGCAGTGAGGTCTCCCCACTGGAAGCCAGAGGTCTCAGGTCCCTCACTGGAAGCCAGAGGTAGGGGGAGCAGTGACCTCAGGTCTCCCCAACGGAAGCCAGAGGTAAGGAGAGCAGTGACCTCAGGTCTCCCCAACGGAAGCCAGAGGTAGGGGGAGCAGTGACCTCAGGTCTCCTCACTGGAAGCCAGAGGTAAGGAGAGCAGTGACCTCAGGTCTCCCCAACGGAAGCCAGAGGTAGGGGGAGCAGTGACCTCAGGTCTCCTCACTGGAAGCCAGAGGTAGGGGGAGCAGTGACCTCAGGTCTCCTCACTGGAAGCCAGAGGTAGGGGGAGCAGTGACCTCAGGTCTCCTCACTGGAAGCCAGAGGTAGGGGGAGCAGTGACCTCAGGTCTCCCCAACGGAAGCCAGAGGTAGGGGGAGCAGTGACCTCAGGTCTCCTCACTGGAAGCCAGAGGTAGGGGGAGCGGGGGAATCTATCAAATAGCGCACCTGTGCAATTAGTTGTGTAATTTAGTCTGGTGTGTTTCTTGTTTGAAGTGCAATAATTAGGTTCTCTTCTTTATAAGTGTGTTATTCTATTTGTGTGGATTTGTGCAATTTTGTTTTATTTATGTATTGTTTCTTAGCAATAAGATAAGAGTAATAATTCAATTCGCTTTTTTATTTTGTATTTATATACTACATTTACATTACATTTAAGTCATTTAGCAGACGCTCTTATCCAGAGCGACTTACAAACTACAATTTGTTTCTCTTTGACTTGGTTACTTTTTGATATTTATGGGTCTTATTTTTGTATATATATTTATATAGTTTTAAATGTTTGAATTATTTATTTGTGCTGATCCTAATGTCTGAATAAAAACTTAGTTAGTATTACAGTCAGATTGGTGCTTTTTTGATGGGGACGCTGATTGGTTCGCCCAGGGAGCAATACTGGCTAGAACCGCCACAGACCGTTATAGAGCAACTATTATATTGTTCAGTGTTATGTAGTGGCTTTGCTGGCAAGCATCTAACAAAATGGGGGAGCTTGCCCCACCAAGATTTACATGGTAAAATCGCCACTGGATAAAACATTGCCTTTATAGAGCTGATATATATGGTCCCGCGGTGGCGCAGGGGACACACTCTTCACACTGTTCCTCCCAACCCCTTGCGGAGGCTGCATTCACGGTAAACGCTGCATATCGGCTCAAACGAAAATTACCTTTACATTTCTTGTGCGCAATCTGTAACTCTTCAGCGACACGAATTGAATACAGATCTACTGACATCGAAATAGTTGTAAAGACAAAACCATTGAACCAAAGAGATTGTATTCATTCATGTGGAAATGTTACTAGTGCAGAATAAATATTGTCCCTGAGCTAACTTCCCTAAACTGTCGTCCCAGTCCCATCCAGTCTTTTGTCATCATGTACGTAGCCTACTCGGCGGCTCTGTTTGAAACACGGAACTACTGTAGGAGGTGAATGGGTAGGGTCGTGATTTGCACGTTTCAACAGACTCGGGTGGCAGTCCTTGGTGAAGTTTGGCGCCGGGGTCAGAGAGTTACACCGACTCTGGTGGGTGCTGTTGTTTCACCACCTGTTGATTTTTATCGGGACTAATCATGTTGCCCTTGGGGACACTGCGTAAACGCATCGAGCCAGTGGTCCTATGTGCCCAAATAGCGAGCGCGTTTTTCGACACCGGCTTGCAGATGGTGGTAAAAGAACAATGCGCCATTGCGACCGATGCGCTTCATCCAACCCCCACTGAGGACAGCCGGCAGAAAGCTATGTCCAACTTTTACATGATATATAATATGCTGTCCAAGTTCGTTCCGATCCTACCCGCCATTATCTTAGCCAAGGTAAGTCAGCAATTTTTCGATTGGAAATTTAACAAATAGTGTTAAACTAACAAGCCAAACAGTGTTGTGTCCCTCACAACATGAGTGTTGTAAATTCCGATTTAAAAAGTGCTACACAGGATTTTCTTTCTTAATTTTTTCCCATTGTAATTTCTGAAAATGTCCATAATATCTCTAGCGGTTTAAAGTGAAGTGTTTGACAGTATTACTTACCCGACAGTATTGTGATTGGCGGTGATATTCGGATATTGATTTGTCCGACCAGAGCAGCATCTTTTGTCAAACAAGCCGTTCTGACTTTGTGGCTGTGTTATCGAGTGAAAATTGCTAATTTCCTGCTTGCTAAAATTCTACTCTGTTCGCTGAATTTCAATACCATACAATTACAGCCTAGTTTTGCACTATCACAGGGGTCTGAAACTCCTGGTTTGCAGGCCGTATCAGCAAGTCCCATTATGATGGCTTGCAAAGAGTTATATATTTCCTATTGGAATCCAGCCAGAGTTAAGATAGCACACCACTGAAACTTTTAAATACGTGCAACTGCAGTTAGAATGACTGCCAAGGTAGGGAAGATCGATAAATGAGACCATCTAAACCATCTAAACTGGAACAACTTTCTCAACGGGTGAAGTAAGTCCAACAACTTACAGATTGGATTCATTTAGAAATGTTTGTTATTTATCTTTATGTAGTGTAATATCAATCAATCAATCAATGTGCAGAAACATAGATAAAACAAATAAAATACAATTCTATAAAGCAACATGAAACAAAGTATGCTGGACAATATGATGAGACCCCTCCCATATGATGAGACCCCTCCCATATGATGAGACCCCTCCCATATGATGAGACCCCTCCCATATGATGAGACCCCTCCCATATCTTTTTCACCCAAAGAATTAACGGAAATGAACTCAACACAGTCAACAAAACTTAATTTATTCCCTGCAGGTGGTTTTAATTTCAATCCCACTGGTGTAAACCCCACTAGAATCAACACTCAGATATAACCCTGGTGTTAACCCCACTAGAATCAACACTCAGATATAACCCTGGTGTAAACCCCACTAGAATCAACACTCAGATATAACTCTGGGGTTAACCCCACTAGAATCAACACTCAGATATAACCCTGGTGTAAACCCCACTAGAATCAACACTCAGATATACCACTGGTGTTAACCCCACTCGAATCAACACTCAGATATAACACGTTTTGCCTCAACACCGAGATTTAAACAGCCACACATTTTCTGTGTAGACTTTGTGTTTGGAAATCCTTGACAGTCTTTACTTTATACCCTACTGTTGTAACCTACTTAAATTGCTGAAGCATATTAAGTCTGATGAAATGCTTTCACTCATTCATTTGTTAATTCATTCATTCGTTCATCCATCCAAGGTAGGGGACCTGGGGTACCGGAAGATCCCCATGGTGATCCCCCTGGTGGGTTACCTGGTCTCCAGGGTGGTCCTGCTCCTGGTCATAGTGATGGATCTCCCGATACAGGCTATGTTCGGCGGGGTGGTGGTCCACGGACTCA